>NW_015151049.1:86574-96558 GCF_000732505.1 Cyprinodon variegatus
CAAAACTGTCCTGGAGGGGGAAGAATAACTGAAGATTTCATCGTGAATATGTGATTGGGAGTTAATGGCTCCGGACCCAAAGGATCATTAAGATATCCACACTTAAGAGTCTGCTGTTAATGATGGCCATTTTCACATAAAAGGGCGTTCTTAGACTAGTTGTATCAAGTCTATTTGAGAATTTATCTAACATTGCATCTAGTACGCTTAGTACTGTTCGAATTTGGTGTTCCCAGAGGCCTCCCATGTGGCTAGCTGATGGTACGTTCATCACAAACTCGCAACCAATAGCTCTTTGTGGTTCTTGGTCCATATCCTTCATTAGCTACAAAAATCTCTCCTGGCTCTCATAAAATCTGTCCCTTGGTGTATTATGAAATTAAGGCAGGATCGGGATGAGTCAACAATAAAGATGACACGCACAGAACACACAAACTGTTTCTGCTAGAATTAAAATGCGTTGTTTTATTCCGCAACAGAAAACAGCAAAGTAAGCACATCAATCAAGGCACGGTGCTGAATTCAAATTATATTGTCTCAATACAATTTATAGTGTCCCACTACCGTGACAAGGATCCGAGGGCCAGTCGATCCCAGCAGGGCAGCAACTCGCGCAGCTAGGCGTCCTTTCGCAACCCTAGCAGACCCTGCCAGTGCCAACCGCCATCCGTCATTTATGCCAAACTTCAAAAGAAAATCTTTCACTCAATCAGGAAAAGTGATCGCTCCCTCTCACGCCTGGAGCGCATGACTACAGAAACCAAATATGTTTTGGGCACCCCCTGAACTCACCCAGGGCTCGTGGACAGCTGAAACCAACAACAAATTACATCATGGTCAGAGCATGGCATAAAGAGCTTGTGAGTACAAAAACAAATTATCTCATGCTCTCAAGGAAACAGAAACTTAGATAATGAGAGTGCTTAGGTAATAAGAGTGCTTCATTTGTGATACAAAACTTGTATGATTGTCAAAGAACATAAAAGATAAAACCCATATATATCACTCCACACCTTGGTCTTTGGCAATTTTAGTTTTGGAACTGTCTTCCCCATTGTTAACTACAATATGGGTTTCATCTAATTCAGGGGTGTCAAACTGGTTCCAGAAAGGGCCGTGTGGCTGCAGGTTTTCTTTCCAACCAAGCAGTAGCACACCAGACTGCAGTCATCTCATCAAGTGAGTCCAATCTCAACATGATGACCTGATGAGATGACTGGAGTCTGGTGTGCTATTGCTTGGTTGGAAAGAAAAGCTGCAGCCACACATGTTGGGATCCTGAGGCTTGCCAACCAGAGGGCGCCGAGGATACCTTCCTGAGGGGTTGTGTTACTCTTGGGATCTGGGGGTCTGTCTGCCTTTCTCCACCAGAGGGTGTACTGGATCTCCTGAGGCTGGAGCTGACTTCACCAGCTGTTCTTCATCTGCTCATCAGGAGACAAGCATTTAAGTGGGCTGAGGACCACACTCCAGTGCCAGAGTGTTAGTCAGTCACGGTACAGCAAACCCTGAGCCAACCTGCCTGTCTAGTCTCCTGACTACTAAAACCTGAACCTGATCCTTTTTGTCTTCTCTGCTTCTCAGGTTGAACCTGCCTGCAACCAGAAACCCTCCTGAAGAGTTTTCTCTGTTGGAAATCGGTCTGCCTGATCTCAGTAGATCCCTGGAGAACCAAGCCTCAGCCCTCTGCCTGCCGTGAGCCTCTGAACCCTCCTGGTTCCCTCCTTCTGCCTGCTCAGCTCAAACCTCAGCCCTCAGCCTGGCGTGAGCCTCTTAACCTTCCTGGTTCCCTCCTTCTGCCTGCTCAGCTCAAACCTCAGCCCTCAGCCTGCCATCTGCCTCTGGACCCCCCTGGTTCCCCTTTTTGCCACTCAGCACAAACCTCTGAACAGTGAATCCAGTCGTGATCAGCCCCTGGACCTGATAACCCACCTGACCTGTTTTTGTATGCTCTCTACATTAAACCTTTGAACTTTTAAACCCTAACCTGCCTCCTGGTTGTGTTCTGCATATGGGCTTTAATCCAAAACCCATCATGACAACACGGCCCTTTCTGGAACCAGTTTGACACCCCTGATCTAATTAAAGGAAGGCTATTTTAATTTCCTATGCGCATATAATTTTGATTTACCTTTGTGACGGTTTTTACAAGGTTAATTATTTTAGTTTTAGTTTTTTTTTTAACAGCGTATTTGTCACTTTTTAGCGGTGCCAGTCAGGTATCCCTCCTGACAAGTAGGATTAATATTTATATATTTTTAAACCAGTCACACAAGGACCATACTCTTTTGTGTGTAGACCTTTACAAATAAAGAACGAAAACTCTTCACAAATAGACAACAAAAATAAGGCTTAACAGTCCTTGTATCTCAAAAAGAAAGATAAATATATAGCCATCAAAAAATAATCACAACATTCTTCCCCACAAAATAAATGTCAATTTTTTCCCAATGGATCAGGGCTCCAATATAAATTGCCCCACAACAAGAGCTGTGAATAAACAAGAAAAAAAACATAAGAGCCAATACACAACAAAAGTCCTACAATTGCATAAAAAACAGCACAAACAAACATACATAGAATGAACTTACAGGTCAGATGAGAAACAAACCTTGCTTAGAGGCAGGAACTGGATCAGGTTTTCTGTTGTTGGTTTCACTAGATGAATATATTTAAAATTTAATTTATTTTTTGTAAAGTGGCAAAATGATTAAATAGATTTTATATTTTCAGTAAGTATAGCACTTATGGAGGATCTTTAACTGTGACGTCACCGGCTTCCGGGTAATTGTGATGACACGTCGGCAAGGCAGGAGCACAGAAAGGAGTTTGTTTGTTTTTCTCTTTTTTGTTAATGATTGGTGGTATCCAGAACAGAGGCAAAATACTGAAAGCACGAGGGATTAAACGGCCTTGGACAGACTTTGTTACTGGTCGACAGAACGGAATATGCAGACATAGTAGCAGCACCTGTTTCTGTTACGCTGTCTGCTGAGACACTGACATTTTCAAACTGGAGCTAGGAGTCAGATTAAACAGCGCACCAATCAGGTAAGTGCACGTGTTCAATGGGCGTAAAGAAGGCGTGTCTTGAGCTGTGAAGAAGCAGGTGGATTTATGAATAACGGTGCAGCCAGCTGTGTGCAACAAGCAGGTTGTCACACCTTAAACTAGGTAACCTAAGCCTATAAATCTAATAAGGCCATATTTCTCTACTCTCACTCCCACCTGGAGGCCTCCTAAATGTGACCGCTCATCATGGAAAAAACATCCATCCCAATTTACCAATCATTCAGTCCCAGTAGGGGACGTCACAGGACAGGTTGGGCCGTTCTCCACCAGAAAACTCTACCTTCTCTAAAAGGTAGTAAAAACCGGGGTGACCCTAGGGAAATCCCACTCAGCCAATCTGAGCAAGGAAACCCTGTTTTGAATCTGACAATTATCATTATCAACTACTTAAAGAAACTTTAAGCCAATCAGGTTTTGAGTCTTTCTATATCAAAGCAAAAGTGGCATAAAACTTGATCTTGGTGGGTCTGGAGCAAAACATTTCCATGGTTTTCATCAAAACAAAATCAAAATAAATCAAACATATAAATCACAATTAGGTAAATTAAAAATTATCCTGGCCCGAGTAAAAAGCTAATGATAAACATCACTGTCACTGATAAATTCTTTCAGTGTCTCCATTACTCATCAGTCTAATTAATCAATCAGATTCTCGTATGGCCTCCTCCACAGCCCCTTTGGTCTCCATGCAGTCTGATGGCAGATAGATGCTGAATCCACTTGGTGGTTCTCAAGGAGTGGTTGTCATCACAGTTCAGCAATCCATTCCTCCAGGATCCTCTGGCACACAAAGACTTTTTTTTTCATCAGTCTTGTCCGATGATCCCATGACCTTCCATCACCTCATCACTGCCAGTGGCCTGTTCTCATCTGAAGCAGTGGGCATCCAGTCACCTCCTTAATGTCTGCATCTCAGCAGCTGCACACCATCCGTCCTTCTGAAGTTTAGGTGTAAAATTAGTCTCTGTGTCCCCTGTAGTGTAAACCTTCCTGTGACTCAAGAAAGAAAGTGTCCAATGTCTCTCCAAACAAAAATCCATTGTACATTTTGAAACATTTCCATCCATAGTGTAGTCAGAGCTATTCAAACAAAATTAACATGCGTGCCATGTCTTTTTTTCCCTCCTAAAGGCTAAGATGTTAGTAAACATACAAAAAGGACAAACATACAGACACAAACAATGACAAACATGTAAGACAACAAAACCCCCCGTAGTGTCTCTGATTCCGTCAAAAAGCTGTAGGTTCATCATGTCATTCATTTAATGCCTCTGTCAGCATGACTGCTCTTAATGGGTGCCCAAATCCACCCCAACAAAAGTCACCAAGCTTCAGACCACCATATCAATCTGCACCTCATAGGTTATATCAGAACCAGAGAGGAATTAAAAGAAACTCAGAGATAACCAGAATGGCTTTCAGCCAGGAACAAAACATGCTGCTCACAATCTCTAAACACTCTATCTGGCATGCTGCGTTCTAACACCATCTCTCTGATGTCCCAATCAGTGATTCGGATTCAGTCCAGTCGTTAACCAAGTCAGTCCAGTCAGTCAGAACCTAATTAAATCCTTTAATCTAAAAGTTTAAACCATCTGAACCCCTCTCTCTCTCTGGTTGCTCTCAGCCAAGCTGTTCATTTTATTTGCCAGGACTTCTGCACCTGCTGGGAAAATAAGGGTTAATGCACATATTAAACAAAATACAATGGATGAGACTTTGCCAGCCTGTCCTGGAAGAAAAATGTTAACATTTAAGGCCTCCAAATTATCATGCCTGCTCACTGACAACCTCACTGTCACTATCTACAGGCAAGGCAAAAGTAAATGACCCCTCAGGTTTGTAATCATTTCATTTATTAAAGTTAGGCAAAGTTAGTAATGAAAAACAGGAGGCTGAAAAGCCCAGGGTCAGGTCACATCAGAATTGTTTTTAATTCTCCAGCCTTGTTTATAAAAGTTAGATCCAGCTAATCTGGTGAGCTCCTGCAGGTATCTTGGCCGTATGCTAAGAACTGGTATCACCCATTCTGCTTCTCTCTGGATAAAAAATAAATAAATAAAATTTATAATCTATTAATCTACCATCTCTCAGCTGCACTCCATACCCAAAAATTACCTCACTTTACAACAGCAACCTGCTCTGGTCCTGTCAGAGCCTCTCTTAAGTGGAGCCTCTGAGCAACATGTTTGATAGGATTACCCTTTTGTCATGCCCCCAGAGCTCCTTCTGAATCCTATAAAAATGCAAATCATATTAATGTCACATCAAAAACTTCTCTAGATCATTTCAAAATGCACCATACACATTCTACCTCACATGCATTCCATATATAGGACAGACTGACAGACATTGGCCAGATAAAGTTTGTTTAATTCATCAGTAACAATTTGTTTTAATCGATCTTCATAGTGGAATTTTCCCAATTTCAACAAAAAAATCATAAATTCTTCACCAGTCTGGTCTTAAGACCTCTGCACCAGTGGTTTTTAGCCTAATTTAGGATCCTTGTTAAACTACATGTGCACATTTTTTTTTGTGTTTTCACACCCAATGATTTCCATCCCACCCCATGGCTAATCAAGCCACGAAAGCTCTAACTCTTTTCGGTGCGGGTTTAGGGGGTTTCGTCTTATGTTTCTTTTCAGTTTTTAGCACAGCAACGTGGACCACAGTCAGTGCTGTCACTTGTTCTAGCTGATTAGTTAATAACAACACACGCTGCTTATGCAGCAACTCGGCTGACAGTGCTTCAGACAGCGCCTGCTTAACTTTTAGCTGCTGCACTCCAGGCCTCTTATTTTCTGTTGGGATGTGGAGATCTGCCAACTGTCTCCAGCAGAGAGCGCTATGGGTCTCCTGAGCTGGAGCCTCCTGCACACCTGAGGATCATCAGCCCATCAGGAGACCTTCTACATAAGCAGCGGCCAGACCTGTCTTCAGCGCCGGAGTGTTGACCAGTTTTGGTTAGCGGAACCTGAGCCTCAGCTTGAACAAAGAATCTCTGTCTGCTCTAGAGAGCAACCTGATCCTAACCAGTCTCTGTCTTTTCTGCTCATAGGAAACCCCGACTGAGCTCTGTAGCTCTGGAGGAGCTCATGTTTGAAAACCTGCCTGCCTGCCCGAAGAAGCCTAACCTGAAGATCCTCAGTCTGAATCTCCCAACTAGTTCTCAGGAGAGAACTAGGAGAACAACTCAAGGTCTGAATCTCGCTAGCCTGAAGCTAAGCTCTGCCGCTGCTGAACTCTCTCTGCTGGAACCACAGTCTCTGGACCCAACCGGTTCCCTCTCTCCACTGCTCAGTCTGAACCTCATCAGGTACAAACCAGAATCAAAACGCTATCAAGTCATTGCTGCTACCTGGCTAACCAAACAATCCCTCTCTGCAGATTTCTCTGTGAAAACCAAGTCCCGGACCAGTACCAGAACCAGTGCTTGTTTACTCTGTGTGTGCATCTCTTTAATAAACTGTTAAACTTTTACCCTGCTTCGTGTGGTGTCCTGCATGTGGGTTTAATCACAGAGACCCATCATGTCATTTTCCTCCCACATGCACCTCTGCAAACCAGCAGCAGGACTTTTGATCTTCACATCAATTTTTGACAACACTGCCAATAAATCAGACGGCTCCCCGTCTTGCAACGGTCCGTCCCACAGCTTTGGCCGTCCTCCTACATCACACAAACACAGCTCTATTTCCTTAAAATGCGCCTGTTCCCATCCTGGGACAATTCCGTCTTCAACACGTAGTTTCTCACCTTCCTTATGTTTCCACTTAAGCATCTTTACAACAGCTCTCCAGCAATCCTGTTCGTGATGCCAGAAAATGTATTATGAAATTTAGGCAGGACCGGGATCAGTCGGCAATAAAGATGAGACACAGAGAAAACACAAACTGTTTCTGCTTGAATTAAAATGTGCCGTTTTATTCCGCCACAGAAAACAGCAAAGCAAGCACATCAATCAAGGCACGGTGCTGAATACAAATTATATTGTCTCAATACAATTTATATTGTCACCCTACCATGACACAAGGATCGGAGGGCCAGTCGATCCCGGCAGGGCAGCAATCCACGCAGCTAGGCATCCGTACGCAACCCTATCAGACCCTGCCAGTGCCAACCACCATCCGTCATTTATACCAAAATTCAAAGGAAAACATTTCACCCTATCAGGAAAAGTGATCGCTCCCTCTCACGCCTGGAGCGCATGATTACAGAAACCAAAATATGTTTTGGGCACCCCCCAAACCAACCCAGGGCTCGTGGACAGCTGAAACCAACAACAAATTACATCATGGTCAGAGCATTGCACAGAGAGTGAGTACAAAAACAAATTGTATCATGCTCTCAAGGAAACCGAAACTTAGATAATGAGAGTGCTTAGGTAATAAGAGTGCTTCATTTGTGATACAAAATTTGTATGACTGTCAAGGAACATAAAATATAAAACCCATATATATCACTTGGTCACATCTTAGTTGTCGAACAGGACCTCTTATGGCAATCAGAACCCGAAGAGCGTTCATGAAAGCATCAGTTAATAACCCTCTTCCTTCCTTTACCATGAATGGGCCGAAACAGTCAACACTGCAATATGTAAAAGGAGGTGCTGCTCTTGTTCTTACTTCTGGTAACTCTGCCATCTGTTGGACATTTGTAGTCTTTTTATATCGCCTACATTTAACACAGTGGTAAATGTGCGAAGAAACTATACTTCCTGATCGTAAAATCCATATGCCATTCGCACGTAATTCATTTATGGTCATGCCTCTTCCTTGATGATGTACACGTTCATGGTAGTATTTAATGAACAGGGCTGATACATGGGATTCCTTGGGAAGAATTGCAGGATGTTTGACATGATGATGCAAGGCTGATTGGGACAATCTTCCACCCACCCTGAGAACATCGGACTTGTCCAAGAAAGCATTTAGCTGCTTTAGTTTGTCTTGTTTGTGCAGAGGATTTTCCTTCTGAGATCTGATTCTCTGTATTTCCTCAGTAAAAGCCTCTCTTTGCACTAACTTAATAATGAACACTTCTAAGCACCTTCTCTCTTCAATATCTATTGTCTTGTTTGTTCTTTCTTGAACACCTTTAAACTCTTTTATGCATTTGAGCCTGGCAATAACCTTTTCGGCTCTCGACCAATCGGAAAACTTCTTAAGACGCTTAACACTACAATTACCAGGGTTTTCTCAAGTCCCGAAAGAGGGTAAAAAGACCCTGAGTCCAAACTGACGACTCTGAACGCTCAAATAAGCATTCCTTGTTCAATTGTAAATATGGCCATTGCCTGAGGAATCAGAAGGGGGAGAGGAGAGCTGAACTCACAGCATTCCACACTTCTGTACAGTCAGGCCAGAAGGTAGGATTGTGAATAGTCCATGTGGGGGTGGGTGCAATCTATGATGGAGGCAGCTCTACAGTAGAAAAACTAACGAAATTAATCATGTTGATCCACCTCAAAACAATCATGCAAAAAGTGTAAGCAAAAGAGATCTGGGAGACTTTGCACATGCAAATTTGCATGCAGCCTTTTGTGCTGTGGAGGATAAATAGGTGACTGCTTCACCTATTTAGTTCACAAGAAACAAAATGCAGAAGAGGTTCACCACTCAGAAGGCATTGGAACTGATTCTGAGCAGTGCCAGCCCTTGTGATTCAGATTGAGAGGAGATGTAGACCTTCAACCGGATTCGGACTCTGAGCTGTCTTCAGGTTAGATTTCTCAACCTACCTATTTTATTTTCCTGACTATTTTTATGTAGAACCAAACAAAAAGTTAATTTGAAATTGTTTATCTTGCAGATGAGGAGACTCTCCCTCTACCAAAAAAGAGAGCTCGTTTGGGCAGTGAGCCATCAGAGACCGCAAAAGATGGCACAGTGTGGCGTGAAGAACAAGTGGGGACACATCTCCATTTCACTCAAATAGAACCGTACGCCACAGATGGAGAGCCAAGCGCTAAGGCAAGACGAAGTATCCAAAGTCGCCTTCAGAGCTTCCACTGTTTTATCACTCTTGACATGCTTCATAGCATTCGAGAATGGACTACTCAATATGCACGTCACATTGAGCAGTTGGATTGGTTCATGGATCTCCTGGAACTAATGGCATTTATTTCAGTCATTATCTTGCGGGGGTGACCAAGGTTCCATCACTATGTGACAGCTGGTCAGCAAACCTGGCAAACCCAAGGATCATTGCAACTATGGCCTGAAACGGCTTCCAAGACATCATGTGACACCTATGCTTTGATGGCATGTTTACACGCAGTGAGCGAGCAGAGACTGATAAGTTTGCTGCAATCTCCGATGTTTGGGGATCGTTTGTCAGGAAGTGCTTTGCATTCTACAACCCTGGTCGACACATCACTATTGATGAACAGCTTTTTCCGTCAAAGACTTGCTGCTGTTTCCTACAGTACATTGCAACTAAACCAGACAAGTTTGGTATCAAGTTTTGGGTGGCGTGTGACTTGAAAACCAAATACGTCTGCAACATCCTCCCATATCTTGGCAAGGACCCCAGTCGTCCCAGTGGGGAGAGACTGTCCGAGACTGTTGTGACGAGGCTGATGGGACCGTTCATGGACAAGGGCAGAACTGTAATCACGGACAATTTCTTTACATCACTGTAACTTGCACAACGACTGCTTAGCCAGAAAACCACTATCCTCAGCACAGTCAACAAGGCTTAAAACTTTCCTTTTTGATAAAGCTTATAGTTAGAGTGGCTCAGGTTATCCTGACCTATCTCTATAGTTATGCTGCTATAGGCTTAGACTTCTGGAGGACATAGGGACCCCCATTTCATCTTTCTGCTTCCTTCTCTCTCTGTTCTCCTATTCTGCAGAATCTGTTAGTTCAATCTCTAACGTTATTCTCTCTCTGCTTTTTCTCATAG
>NW_015151049.1:97065-111512 GCF_000732505.1 Cyprinodon variegatus
GTATGATCTGGTTGAACTGTAAAGTGCCTTGAGATGACATGTGTTGTGAATTTGGCGCTATATAAATAAACTGAATTGAATTGAATTGAAGAGACGCCGGGAAATTCGTCAATCCGCTAGACAGATGGATCGCACTGAATTCACCACTCAGGTGTTTTCAACCACTGGTGCCACGCTGACAGTGTATGCGCCCAAACTGAAAAAGGACGTCTACATTCTCAGCAGCATGCACAACGTGGTTGAGACTGAAGATACCACCAAAAGGAAGCCAAACACAGTCACACAATACAACAAAACAAAGTGCGGTGTGGATGTGATGGACCAAATGGTGTGGGAGTACAGCGTGCGTGCAGGAACACGGGGGTGGCCAGTTGCCGTGTTCTACAACATGATTGACATGGCAGCACTGAATGCACATGTGCTTTATTAGGCATGCATTGGGGTGCAGGAGAGATGGGTGGACTTCCTGGTTGAGCTTGTAAAAGAGTTGGGTAACTCTCATGTGAGTGAGAAGAAGGCACACATGAGAAACTGCTTCTGCAATAACCTTCCATACCTAGCTCAGGCAAAAGGGCAAAGTTTCAGGTCAACCATCGATGCAGGAACAATGGTACAACCTTAAGATGCATTGACAGCTACAAATACACATGTGGCAAATGCACCAGGGTCATACCCTGGCAGTGCCAGGTATGTTCTGACAGTGCAGACAGACTGCCGAGTGAGTGCTGAAATGCCAGTCACACAAGGACATGCCACACACACACACACATGCAGCCCCCCACTGTGCCTAGTGTAAATATGTGTGGAATTGTTTTATTTCTTGTATTTTTTGTATCGTTTTTAATGACAAAAATAAAAAGCATTCAAACAAATAACAGTTGTTCTCTTGTATATTTATCATGCTGGAATTTCTGTCCTCTTGACTTAGGCACATATTCTTCTGTTCATTGCTCTCAGTTGCACCTGGCTATAAAATATATCACCATTTAAAATATTAAAATTAATTCATTTTGCTTTTTTACTAAAATAAAACAGCTAAATATAATGTATGTAATCTTTATATTATAAAATACAATATACTAAATAAAACTAACTCCCAACTAACTAGACAGTTAGTAGGGAGTTAAGCTTTCCTTCTTCCTTTGGTGCACCAGTAATGGCCGTATTTACAGAACAAAAGCGCCTGTTCACACCTGCTTATAGGATGCTAATTAAAATTCCTCAGGTCAGTCGACCCGTCTCTAGGCTCCAAAGGTAGAAATGTTAAATGACCCCTCTCTGGTAATTCTAGTGTTAAGAACAGGGTTCGTTTCCTTAGACTGCACTGTGTGTGCATGAGCTGCAAGGAGTTCAGGATCTGTCTCTTTAACTTCTCCCACCATTTCCGTCTTGAATGGAAGATCTTTTTCCAAAGGTAATCTGGACCCTTCAACCTGTTTGATTCTTTCATTTGTTCAGCGGTTAAGCCCCTTAAAGGGATAGTTCGGTATTTTTGACATGAATCTGTATAGCATCCCTATCACCAGTGTCATGCAATCACACTGACTTACCCCTGGCAGCATCCTGTGAGCAGAGTTCTCGTCCAGCTTTGGTCAAGCCGAAAGTAGTCCGGCAGGTTTGCTAGACCTAGCGAAATAAAACGTTTCTCTTCCCAAAACATTATGTGTTCAAAAGAGTGATATTTTTGCATCCCAAAAACATTGTAGTGGAAAAAGTCACACGTCGTTATCACTTGGTCCTATTTTCTCTCTGTTCGTATCAGTGCGCGCGACACCATGACCTGACAGCTAGGGCCTACTAACCTGACAACAGCCAGATGCATGTCTCGCTCCGCCTAGCTCCTAGCTGGGCGGAGCGAGGCATGCATCTGGCTGTTGCAGGTTAAGGGCCTACCTGTTTGATTCGCGATTGTTTACTACTGGGGAAGATGTCTGACTACGAGAGCGACGAGGAAAACATCGACTTCCACTTAGAGCCAAAGAGATATCTTTATAAACCCGAGTACACTGACGATGAACTTCGACGAATGTTAGATCAGGCAGAAAGAGAGAGGGTGGACAGAGAAGTGATGGAAGCTGAAGCCAGAGCCGCAGGAGCCTCAGCTGGAGCTGCGATATCCAGGGTGGCCGACAAATCATGGTGCACTTGTTTGAAGTGCGAATTAATGCAGACAGAGGTGGATGCTACTGTTGCCACGAGTGGGATTTAGTAATGCCCGAGATACAGAACCTTTCCATTGATGAGGATGTCGGAGTTGCAGCAGCTGCTGTCTGCATCACAAACAACAGCGACTTCCCTGCCCTCCTCAAAGTTGAGCTCGCTGTCAGAATGACGGCGCGCACTGATACGAACAGAGAGAAAATAGGACCAAGTGATAACGACGTGTGACTTTTTCCACTAAAATGTTTTTGGGATGCAAAAATATCACTCTTTTGAACACATAATGTTTTGGGAAGAGAAACGTTTTATTTCGCTGGGTCTAGCAAACCTGCCGGACTACTTTCGGCTTGACCAAAGCTGGACGAGAACTCTGCTCACAGGATGCTGCCAGGGGTAAGTCAGTGTGATTGCATGACACTGGTGATGGGCATGCCATACAGATTCATGTCAAAAATCCCGAACTATCTCTTTAAGGCCTGATCAGCCGGATTTTCTTCTGAGCTGACATGCTGCCATTTTTCAGGACTTGTACTTTGTCTTATTCGTTGAATCCGATTGGCAACGAATGTGTGAAATCTTTTAGCATCGTTGCTTATATATGCCAATACTACCTGTGAATCTGTCCAATAATATTCTAGTAGATTTTCAATTTCCAGTTCTTGTTTGATTACATCCGCATTTCGGACTGAAGTTACAGCCGAAGACAGTTCGAGTCTTGGGATAGTCATTTGTTTGATAGGTGTAACTCTCGCTTTTCCCATGACAAGTGAACAGCTTATTTGTCCTTCTTTGCTTATTGCTCTAAGGTATGTGGTCTGGAAGATCATCATCCCAGCTAACCTTGTCTTTGCATTTGGATTAAATGCTTTCAAATCACTGTGAATGGAGCGACGAATCCAAGTGGGTCATAGATGGAAGCAACAGTCAAGAATACCCCCCTTCTGGTCAATGGGTTGTCTTTAACTTGAACTCTCAACTGGAATTTGTCGGCTTCTACGCACCATTGTATTCCAAGTGCACATTCAATCTGGAGTTCCTCCAAAAGCCTGATATTTGGGTTGAGCTTGCTCTTCTTGGGAAATTGTTGCAAGCACTTCTTTATTGTTTGACACAAACTTATGCAGATGTAAGTTGCCTGTTTTGCAAAGTTTCCTTGACTCTTTGATCGGCTGTATAGCTTTGGCTGTTGATGTCACACCAGCAAGTCCATCGTCAACATAAAACCCCCTTTGGATGAAGTCAACAGTCTAATTGCTGAACTTCTTTCTACCTTGCGATGCAATGTGCTTGAGTCCAAAATTACAACCAGGAGATGAGGCTTCTCAGAGAAGATGTACTTTCATCCTTTAAACTGACAGTTCGGACTTTAAATCACCCTCGTCCCACCAAAGAAATCGTAACTAATCTTGATGTTCCTTAATTCCTTAATTCTTTCCACATCACACATGATGGCAACGGGGTCCTTTCTAAATTGGCATAACACTCCGACAAATGTGTTGGTGAGATCAGGTCCAATCAAAAGATGATCGTTGAGAGATGTTCCCTGGAAGCGTGCAGAACAATCAAAAACCAAACATATTTTTTGTTTGTGGGGTGATGCAGGATGTACCATGCTGTGTTGTTGTCCAGCTCTTGTTTTGGAACCTTTTCTGCATCTCTATGAGATATAATGTCATTCATGAACTTGACATAATCTTTATAGTATTTCTCATCCCTTTTGAGTTGACGTTCCAATGCAGACAATCTGTGTTCAGCACTTTGCTTGTTATTTGGGAGATTTGGATTGTCTGTTTTGAATGGTAACGGGAGTTCGTAATGACCATCTGTCTTCTGTTTCATGCCCTTGGTCACCTTTGACAAGAACAAAATGTCTTCCTGTCAAACTGGATTGTCATCTGTTGCATGTTCAGAGAAATCGGATTACAAAGACTTTATCACATCAGTTGGAATGGCTTCCTTTACTTGAGTTCTGCATAGAAAATGCACTTGTTGCTTGAGTTTAACTGCTGGTTTTGAATCAGGAAATACTTCACGAACAATGATTCTATGACTTGTACCGATGACGTCATTGTGATTTTGAACTTGAGAAGAGCAACCAACTATGGTCCAGCTGAGATCAGTTAACTGCGCATAAGGTTGGTTCTCCTGGCCTTTAAGAACTTCACGTGGTAGAAGGGCTTTTGGACAGTTACAGCCGATAAGTAGACCAACTTCGCAACCAAGCAGTGGAGGTAGCTTATCTGCCAGCTTTTCCAGATGGGGCCACTTTAAGGCAGCTTCAGATGATGGGATATGTGATCTGTTAGCAGGGATAAACTCTCTTGTATAGACTGGTGGCAACGCAATTCTCTTTTCAACCTTATATCCTCTAACTTGAAGGTTTACCAGCTTGTCACAAGGTATAACTGTTGACTTGGTGGACATGGTTGACAGGCACAGATTGACTTTACTTTTATTTGTGTCAAAACCTTGGGCTACTTCATCCAAGATGAAGGATGTATCACTGTGAATCAAGGAGTGCATAAACTAAAACCTCTTTGTCTGGGTCGCTCCTTGATGAAACCCATACATGTAGTATAGAGGATTTCAGTGTGCTTGAAGTTGCTTGAGTTACTCTGTTAGAGATCGCAACCGATGGGTCATCTCCTTCTTTAGCATCAGCTTCATCCTTGTCTTGAGACTTTTCACTTACTGCAGGTATTACCCTTTTACGCTCAATGAACATGTCACTGTGCAAACATGTTGGATGTATGTCACTGTGCAAACATGTTGGATGTTTCTTTTGACATTTTTCACATGTGCTCCTTTTGTCACACTTTTTGGAGTGATGTCCTCTTCGTGCAAACTTGACACGGTCTTGAAGTGGGGTTTCTGTGAATCTGAAACATTTATCAAGTGTGTGACCATGTCCTTTGCAGAAAGGACAGGTTATAGTATTTGTGTGATTTGAGTTTGTTGATAGCGTTTTAGCTTGGATGACTTGGTTGCATAATTGCTTGGGTTTACTTACTGGCAAACCTTTAAGAGCTTGCATTGATTCTATGGGATCACATGCTAAGTCTGCTTTAGTGGATACAAAATCAGCAAACACAGAAAGAGATGGATATTCTCCATCATTAGCCCTTCTTATTGTCATGGTTCCATCTTGCGGTCAACCAATCTGGAAGTTTTAGCAAGAGTTTCTGGATTTCCAGACAATCATTGAGAACTTCCAATGACCTTGTATGTGACATTGCGGCCTCACAATTCTTAAGGAAGTGAGCAAATTCTCTTAACTCACTTCCATCTTTGGAGTTTATTTTAGGCCAGCTGTGAAGCTTGTCTCCTAAGCATTTTCCTATGGTGAATAGATCCCCAAAACATTTTTCCAGCACTTGCCAAGCTGAGTCATATGCTTCATCTGTCCCCACAAGAAGAAAACCTTCAACTGCTCTCTTCGCGGGTCCAACTGGATACTTTCTGAGATAATAGTCTCTCATTCTTTGGAATGTTTTTCCTTTCTATCAGGGTTTTAAAGGATAACTGCCAATCTTTGAACTTTAAATGGTCACTAGTGAACAATGTAGGTTCTGGAGTTGGAAGATGATTAGCACATATTGCTTCTGCTAGTATGCCAACTAGCTCATGATTTGACTGTTGTTGAGCTGCAACAGAGGAGACCCGTGTGGCATGTCTTTGTTTTGTCTCATAATTGCCTTAGGTTGTTCAGCAAGACTTTGTTGAGTTTGGTTTATTACTGTAGGAGTATGTGGTACAGATCCAATGATTGCAGCATCATGCAAATTGGTAACATTAGGAGGAAAAGAAGTAGGGATTTGCTTGGATTTCACTTTCTGTTTTAACACTGTGATGAACTCTGGCTTGCAGAAGTACTTTCGGCCTCATCATAAACCTTTACACAAGCTTTTACAGCATTCAATTTTTTAACTTCTTCCAAGTGTTAAATCTTTATTCGCTGCTCTTACATTGCTTACTGCTTTTCCAAATTCTCACGTTGCAGTTTTTGTTACTCAATTGTTTCCTTTTCTTGCTCTTGCATATCTGCTAATATTTGTTGAGATGCAGCTGCCTCAGTCTCTGCTTCCAATGTTTTGGTCATTTGTGAACTCCCTGAACTACTTTTAGACCTTCTGGATTTTGACCTTGATGTAGTACTTTCAGATCCCAAGCATGACCCAAAATCTGGCCACGGCTCTTTGTTGCCTTCTGCAACATCTCCTTGCAGTTGTGTCTCAGCTCTTCTGACAGTGAATTTAGAAAATGATGTACATGCAACTGCTTTAAGCCTTAAGTCAGCACCATGAGTTTGTATTGTATTTCTTCATAAATGTTTTGCGTATCTCTGCAGGTGATGTTTACATTATTAATCAGCTCCTTGAACTTACTGTCTGAAGCTTCTTTTCTTAGTATTACTTTGCTAAGTCTTGCTGCATATCTCCATTTTTCAAGGGCGACTGCATATCTGTGTTGAAGCATTTTAAGTTTTTCCTCCAGAAGCTCTTTATCCTTTTCGGTTAGCGTTCTAACTCTTTCACTTCTTCGAAGAGTCTGTGGTTCTGAGATCTGCTCAGTATCAATTTTCTCCACTTCTGTGCATTATACAGCATAGAACTCTTTATTATCTTTGTTAGTCATCTTATAAGTCTGGTTAAATGTCACTAAAGGCTCAATTTAAATTGCAAAATACTGTTTCAAATTTCCAACTTATATGACTTGAATATTACTTTATACTGTAGCTGTAATGAGCTTCACTCTTAATACAGATGTATTTTAACTAGGGGTGGGTATTGCCAAAGAAGTCACGATTCGATTCGAATCACGATTCACAGGCCACGATGCGATTCTATCACGATGCATCACGATACTTGAATTATTGCGATGCATTGCAATATTTTCTCCTCCATGTTTTGTTTTTGAATGACTCGGCGCAGTATCCCGCGGCCGGAAATGCTTGTGACACAAGGCAGCGTGCGTCAACACATTTGCAGCAACATCTACTGGACTGGAAGTTGTATTCCACTTGTTTTTGGCTGATGTTCGCCAACCATTCATGCAATTTTGTTTATTAATTTTATTTAAATTAATAATCGATACTTGGCATCAAGAATCGATGCAGTAGATCACGAAAATTAGAGTCACGATGCATCATCATTATTTTGCACACCCCTAATTTTAACAGATGTAAGAGCTTTGTTAACTTCACATTTAGTTTGACCTCAAGATAAAAACACAACACTTTTTTCTTAGCAACAACTCATAGCTTTGAAGTTCAGTAGAGAATAAGTAACCTTTTGACAAATGTGTTGTAGAAGCTTATTGTAGTTTTAAATTTCATTTAATCCACTCTTGTTCTACCTTTAACACTGTCCTTAATTTCCATCTTACTTCAGTTGTATAAGGTTGTTCCTGCTGGTTTCTTGTAAACGGTGAGCTTGACAAATGGTGCCCTCTTGTGTTACATCATAGTACCGTCGCTCACTGCAGCTGTCGTCATCTTAACGAGCTTCTTACCGCCGCTGGCTGGGAGAGTTTTCACTGTAACTTCAAAGTGACAACACTGACACGGCTTCCTTTAGACAGGCTCTTTATTAAATACTGTGAAAACTACAGAAATTGAAGAAAAAGTTAGATATTGATACATTAACATGTTAAATGAGGAAGTTATGTCCCCTAAAAAGCAGTTGCACCTCGGGACTTCCCCACCGGTTCTTTTCCTGGGAGCAAGTTACTTACTTATTACTCTTAACTCAAACTGGGTAAAACCATATAAAAAAGAACTATAACATCAGGAGTAAAAAAGTAACAGTTTATTCCAGCTCAGGTCGTTACAGGACAGAGAAAATGCTTGGAGCTTGCACAGCTGTGGGCTCAAAAATCATGTCCGCGAGCGTCCGGCAAAGATTGAGCCCCGAACAAGGTCATCATCTCCTTCTTATGGCTCATGACTCTATGTGTTGGATCATGTGGATGTTTAGCTGTCCGTATCCGAAACTGACACGCCATCCATGCCCTGACCTATATGCGTTTTGACTCTATGCCCAAGAATTACAGATAGCTTCCCTTAATCACACCGGCTCCAAGATGCGCCCATATCCTGTGTATCTTTAAAAGACAAGAAGGCTGTCCTATTTAGATGACCTACTTACACAAAGTGACATCCACAGTGTGAAGGAAGGCCATCTACTCTCTCTCTCTGGCTAACAAAGTAACAATGCACATAATGTATAAAAGAATGAACCTAACACAGACAACCAGGTGACATGTGCTTTAACAGAGGTTACCTCGTAACTGCCTGCCACTTCGGAGGTCTTTAACAGTTTAATTCTTCCTTGTCCACTCTAAATTAAAGTATTAAGTAATTAAAACACCATAACCAATAAAATTGCAAAATATTACAAACATAACCACAAATACCTTAACAGCTACAGTAAACACAAGGCTGCTCCACATAGCTCTGTTCCAAGCTTCTGCTCCTTCTATGTTTATTCAAGTCGCGTTGCTTTTCACATATACGCAAATCTCACAATAACTTTCAACAAAAAATAGCTCAACACAAAGAAATTATTGCAATCATTTTACATATTCCCAAAACATGAACCAAACAGCATAAAATACATTGTCTTAACTATTAGAAATAAACATTTTTCCAAGAAATTAATTATTTCACTGACACTTACACCTTCCTACATTTAAACCTAAATATCTGGACTTTCTACTCCTTTTTTTCTTCAAACTGGTTTATTTCTTCTCTCCATATTGATAATGACATGACGTAAGAGCTGCAACAAAACAGGGAATCTTTTCTCAAACAGACATAAAAATTCGCCCTGGCAGTTGGCAGTGGGCTGCGCAGCACACAGTAACGTGTCGGTGTGTGTACATGCAGGTGTGTGTGTGTGTGTGTGTGGCGGAGGCTTGCTCAGCGGCTAAACAGTCTCTCCCAATACCACGGTATTAGTGGGTGTGTGTGTGTCACGAGGGTCAATGCGAGTTCTTCAGTTCATTTCAGTCCAGTTGACTCTGCGAGTGGATGAGATTCTGTGAGTGTGTGTGTGTCTGTCGCACGGGTCAACGCAAGTATAAAAGTTCAGGTTAGTCCACTTGACCAGGCAAATATTATGGACAGTGTGTGGAGGGTGGGTGTGCATGTATGTGGGTGTGTTTGTCTGAATAGTTACCAACCCACGACCAAATGCCGTCAGGGTAAAACACTCACTGAAGCCTGCTCAGATCCTCACAGAATAGCTGCAAGCTACGCTCCAGAACATATGGGAGGCGGTGGTGAGGCTAGCATTTATATATTTAAATCGTTCCTGATGTTGCCAGGTAGTCCCTCGGGATATAGCTGGTTTCTATTTCCTTCCAGTAGGGAAGCATACAGTAGCCAACCCTACCGGACCGTAAGTCGTTACTCAGCGCAGTAATAAAATAAGCGCAAGTTGCACAAATAGATATTTAACATCCCAATGATACTCCTGGACTACCGATAAGAAACACACCAGAGTTCATTTGCTTGTTCAGTCATTGATACTGGCTCAAAACTTGATTCCTGCCAGTTAACTTTTTTTAGGTATCCTTTCATAGCCCGTCTCTCTCCTGCCACTCGCACACCCTGCTGGTTCCCTCAGCACGTTCACGAGAGCCCCTTGTCCTGAAAGGCACAGCTCTTTTTGCACTTGCTACACCTGGACTGAGCAGCTGTTCTGCCCGGTAAAGGAAAAACAAACTGCCAGTCCGTCCCTGCATGGAGCACCTAGTTCACAGTCTATTTAGTTCACAGTCCTGCTAGTTCACAGTTTTTAATGCAGATGAATCAACAAATGCAGACAGATTTATGAACTCACTGCTGTGACGCGTTGATGATGATTTGGGTAAAGTGCTGACTCAGCATCTGGCCTTCAGAAATGTCAATATTTCAGATGCAGTAACTGAAACACGTTGAATAGATAAATATAAGCCTACATAGAAAAATATAGGCTTTCATTTGTATGATAAAATTGTAATTTTAAAAATAGCTAAAAAAGCTCAGTTCGAACATGTTAAAGGACAAATGAGTTTCAAATCACTTCCTAGTTGTCTTCAGTATCTCAGTAGTGCAGTTTGTCTGTGTTTCCCTTTTATTGATTGTAACATTTTATTTCTAAGAAGCTTCAGATCATCCTGTGGATAAACATGATACTGAATAAAATCATAAAAAGATCAATGACAGCAAATCATTAGAACTTGCATCGAATTGGATAGACATAAAAGGCAGAATTGAATGAAAGGATGAGGTTGTGTTTGGCCTCATATGTTCATAGGTTTGATTTCTACTGAATGAGGCAGGGAGCCAGTGGAGTTATTGAACAACTGGAAAGTAGATGATGGAATGATTCAGCCATTTTGGGCCCCAGGTGAACTTTAATTAGGGGCCCTCCTCTAAGTCAGTAATTTCTTAACCTTTTTGAGTCACAACTACCCCATGTCTGATTAATATACTAAGACATTGTAAATAATAAATCAATAATTGGACTTTCTTGATCTCACGATGGAGAAATTTACTCTGCATTTAACCCATTCCCTTGGAGAGCAGTGGGCTGCCATCATGGGGCGTCCAGGGAGTAATCAGGGGTTAAGGGTCTTGCTCAGGGAACCAGAGTGGCAGTCTGTGGGAGTGGGTGTCAAACTCACAACCTCAGGATTCCAAGCCCTATGCCCTAACCACTAGGCCACCACTCCCCACTGCATTCATAGAAGCAGACAAGGCTTAACCCACTTCAGCTTTTAGTCTCTTTATGATCTTATTTTGAAACACATTGGGACTTTTTGATAAACATAAAGCATCAAAAGGCGAACTTCCCAACCAGACTGACAATGGTGAGCAGATCCATGATTCAGTTTCTGGAAATTTTGGAAGATAAATGAAAAGAGGCTCCAGAAGAGAACAAGACCCAGAGCTGAAGCAGGTCAGACAGGGGAGGCTGCAGGACACAGAGAAAAGGGCTCCTCCTTCATTGAGAGCAAGTTAGCTAAATATACACTATATACTTGTTATAAGAAAAAAATGTTAGTGAAAAATTATTAATATTTAGTTTCAGCAATAAACAATATATTGATGTTAATCAAACAAGTGGCTTGTAAAAAAATTAACATTTTTTCTTTAATAAGTTTAACAATTAGCTAAATGATCAGTAAGCTTCTGAGGTTTTTAGAAAAAGATTTATCTGAATCTTCGATCATCTAATAAACATTTTTTAAACTCAGAGAATTTTAGAAAGTGATTAAATAGATTTTGTTGAATCTCTGTCAAATGGTCAGATCCTAAAAACACATTTAATTATTTTATTCATGATGAGAGATTTCATTGATTGAGCTGTAACTTCCATTTTTCCTGCTCTGAGTCAGTATTAAGGTTTAATCTCTATCTTTGGTCTGGATTGAGCTGTTTCTTTCTGTTCCTGTGATCAAAAATGCACCAGGCTTCACCTCTGCTCTGAAATTACCCCTGTTCTCCTGCTGCAGGGTTATTTGCTTGTTGTTGTTTTTATTTCTGTGTAATGATGGAGGCAGGCCCACATCCCTGGGCTGAGCAGCTGTTCTGCCCATTAAAGGAAAGACAAACTGCCAGTCCGTCCCTGCATGGAGCTCCTAGTTCACAGTCATGGTGCTCCGTGTGCACAAATAGTAATTTCTCTGTCTTTTTTTTTCTCCATTCATTGTCAGGTTATGGTGGAGCAGGCAGCCATTATATGAAATACAGTGAAAGTTATCTAATTAGTTTTTGATCAAAATGTTTAAATGTGATGTGATTCCTGGCCACCACCATCACTCTCATCAATTAATGCTGATGAAGTCCCTGTCCTGCAAACCTGACTGTCATTTTCCACCTTTGGAGCCGTTTGAATAGAGAGTTTTGTTCCTGTAGTTTCTAGCGACTCCTCTGGGCTTTATCTCCATCTCAGTATGGTAGCAGCTGCGTACCGGTGTTATACTATATTCAGTGACCCTGGCCAAAGAGAGAATGTATTCAGTGATGCTTTATAATTGGGCCAGCACAATGTCAGTTAGGAAAATAACCAATTGCTCTTGGACTAGTGTTTATCACGTGCCATGGTCACATATTCTCCTGAAATGTTTGCATGGAAAGTTTTAATCTGCATCCTGTTGAATTGAGTTAAAATTGTTGATTCTTTATTCAGATTGATTGACTGCAGATTGTCAGAGATTAGCTGGGCTTCTCTGGGCTCATCTCTGAAGTCTAATCCATCCCATCTGACAGAACTGGACCTGAGTGGAAACAACCTGGACCATGGAATGAAGGAGCTCAGTAGGTTTCTCCAGTCTCCCCTCTGCAAACTACAGAGATTAAGGTGAGATGTAGTATATTTGTTTATTCTAATAACATTACAGTGCAAATCTTAGTGTGAAGGTCAATCCGTGAGCTAGTAAAGGATCAATAGACTGCTTTTTCAGAAGATGCTGCATAAACACATGTCCAACAACTGGGAGGAAAGTAAAAATTAAGCATCTGAGTTATTTACAAAACCTTTATCTGAATCTTTGATCATCTAATAAACAAACATTTTTAAACTCAGAGAATGTAAGAAATTGATGAAATAGTAATCTAATTAGTTTTTGATAAAAATGTTTGAATGTGATGTGATTCTGGGCCACCACCATCACACTCGTCAGTTCAGGCTGATGAAGGCCCTGTCCTGCAAACCTTACCGTCATTTTCCACCTTTGGAGCCGTTTGAATAGAAAGTTTTATTTCCGTAGTTTCTAGCGACTCCTCTGGGATTGATCTCCATCTCAGTATGGTAGCAGCTAGAGTCCTGCACGGGTGGAGTTTTACCAACCCAAACCCGCCCGAAGCCGTTAAGATGACTACCGAACCCGACCCGTCACCCTTTGATATTTAACCCGCAACCCGACCCGTTAACACATCAAGTCATAGGCTATAGTACGCTGCGCTGCAGAAAAGTGCCATTAACACTGCAGCAGACTTGTATGCACTGACTGTGGCTTTTTTGGAGGAAAGCCCACAGTGCCAGCAGGGCTTTCAGCTACAACAAGGGTGACCCCAGTGCCTTATTAATATAACATTTCTGATGTCTATAACAACACACAGGCATAAATAAATCAACAACTACCTGCCCGCACTTAAAAAAATATCCGCCCGACCCCGCGTACCCGTTTATTTTTATTTATGTATTTTTCATCCACAAAAGAGCATTTTAGCGGGTGACCTGTCAGGGACCCGCGGGTACCCGACCCGTTGCAGGACTCTAGTAGCAGCTACGTACTGGTGTTATACTATATTCAGTGACCCTGGCCAAAGAGAGAATGTGTTCAGTGATGCTGTATGATTGGGCCAGCACAGTGTCAGTGAGGAAAATAACCAATGGTCCTTGGACTAGTGTTTATCACATGCCGGGGTCACATATTCTGCTGGATTGTTTTAAAGGAAAGTTTTAATCTCCATTCTGATGAATTCAGCTAAAATCTTTCATTCTTTATTCAGTTTGATGAACTGCAGATTGTCAAAGATCAGCTGGTCTTCTCTGGGCTCAGCTCTGAAGTCTAATCCATCGCATCTGACAGAACTGAACCTGATGGAAACAGACTTGGACCTTGGAATGAAGGAGCTCAGTGGGTTTCTCCAGTCTCCCATCTCCAAACTACAGACATTGAGGTCAGATGTAGTATATTTGTTTATTCTAATAACATTACAGTGCAAATCTCAGTGTGAAGGTCAATCAGTGAGCTAGTAAAGGATCAATAGGCTGCTTTTTCAGAAGATACTGCATGAACACATGTCCAACAATTGGGAGGAAAATGAAAAAGGGAGAATTATCAACCAAACTGGTATATCTTTTTTTTTTAGATGAATCAATAAATGCAGACAGATTTATTAAGTCACTGCTGTGATACTGTGATTATGGTTTGGGTAAAGTGCTGACTGGCATACAGAAAGGTCAATATTTCAGATGCAGTAACTGTCACAAGTTGAATGAGATGAATTTAAACCTACACAGAAAAATATAGGCTTTCATTTGTATGATAAAATTATAATTTTAAAAAGAGCTTAAAAAGCTCAGTTTGAACAGTTTAAAGGACAAATGAGTTTCAAACAGGGGCGTCTCTAGGTTTAAGAGACAAGGGTGGCTCAGCCCATAGAAGATATTGCGCGTGCAGAGCGCGCGCCGAAATTTTTTCAGTGCACCTGCTAAGGCATTGTCTAAGACAAGGGTGTAACTTTGTGTTGAAAGTTGGTGGGGACGGCTCATAAGGAAAGGGAGCTACCT
>NW_015151049.1:113669-116253 GCF_000732505.1 Cyprinodon variegatus
AACTGTATAAAAGGGAGCTGGTTTCACCATTTGTCAGCTTCGGCTCACCAGCTCTGTGTAAATATGTAGTGTTTAGCAATAAACTCACTGGACCTGGACTCAGCGGCCTCTGTCTAAATTTTTTGATCCTTGTTTGAGACTTTTTCTGCTTTTTAAGAACTTTGAATTTTTATAAAACTTAGCTTCAATTTTAAGTCGTCAAGAAGAGAATTATAGGACGACACCGACCCGTTGCCGGACTCTAGTGTAGCTGACATAACAGGGCTTTGTTTTTTTTTCCCAACGGTTCAGTTATATTTTAAATACGGTATTAACTTATTTTTACACTATTCTCTATTTTTTTTACTACTTAAAGTCTCTCCTGACTAAAATTAGGTCTTAATATTTCCACAAGTCCCTCTCACCTGCAAGTCTGAGTCCACTTCTGTCCCTGAATGGATTAGCATTTTTTGAGGGAAGCGACAGGTGTTATGGGGAGAGGGCGGAGGGGGATGATGGGGAGAAAGCGAGAGGCAACAGATTCGTTTTTCTGAGTTTTTTGTTGGGGTTTGTGGACGATGAGCAGTGGGGAGAACTTTTTTTTATTTTCTTTCTGAGGAGCGGCATGAATGGGGTTTTAATCAGATATTCACAGCACCGAAAGCAAAATACGTGTACAAAATATTGGTGGGGAGATGTCCACACCAGTCCTTAAGGAAGTTACGCCTATGATTGTTCAGATTAACTTGTCTTCTTTATGGCTTTTATTCTGTGCTTTACTGCATTTGTTTTGGGAAAATATGAGGAAAAAATAAATACAGAAAAAAAATATATATTTTTTTTAAATCGCAAAATAATTATAGGGTGGCTAATGCCAAAGAAAGGATGACTGAAGCCACCCTTAAATAGGTCTAACGACGCTTATGGTTTCAAATCACTTCCTTGTTGTCTTCAGTATCTCAGTAGTGCAGTTTGTCTGTGTTCCCCTTTTAACGATTATAAAATTTTATTTCTAAGAACCTTCAGATCATCCTATGGATAAACATGGTACTGAATAAAATCATAAAAAGATCAATAACAGCAAATCAGTAGAACTTGCATTGACTTGGATAGACATAAAAGTTAGAACTGACTGAAAGGATAAGGTTGTGTTTGGTCTCGTATGATCAAAGGATTTATTTCTACTGAATGAGGCAGGGAGCCAGTGGAGTTAATGAACAACTGGGAAGTAGATGATGGAATGATTCAGCCATTTTGGGCCCCAGGTTAACTTTAATTAGGGGCCCTCCTCTAAGTCAGTGATTCTCAACCTTTTTTAGTCATGACCCCCCCATGTCTGATTAATATACACTACCATTCAAAAGTTTCAGGTCACCCAAACAATTTTATGCTTTCCTGAAAAGTCACACTTATTTACCACCATACATTGTGAAATGAATAGAAAATAGAGTCAAGACATTGACAAGATTAGAAATAAAAATTTGTATTTGAAATAAGATTTTTTTTACATCAAACTGCTTTTGTCAAAGAATCCACCATTTGCAGCAATTACAGCATTGCAGACCTTTGACATTATAGCTGTTAATTTGTTNGCGCTGTCCACTGGGTATGGCATGGCGTTGCAACATGGAGTGATAGCCTTCCTTATTCAGAATCCTTTTTACCCTGTACAAATCTCCCACCTTACCAGCACCAAAGCAACCCCAGACCATCACATTACCTCCACCATGCTTAACAGATGGCGTAAGGCATTCTTCCAGCATCTTTTCATTTGTTCTGCGTCTCACAAACTGTCTTCTTTGTGATCCAAACACCTCAAACTTGGATTCATCCATCCACAACACTTTTTTCCAGTCTTCCTCTGTCCAATGTCTTTGCATTTTTGCCCATCTTAATCTATTTCTTTAAATGGCCAGTTTCAGATATGGCTTTTTCTTTGCCACTCTGCCCTGAAGCCCAGAATCCCGCAGCCGCCTCTTCACTGTAGATGTTGACACTGGTGTTTTGTGGGTACTATTTAATGAAGATGCCAGTTGGGGACCTGTGAGGCATCTATTTCTCAAACTAGAGACTCTAATGTACTTATCTTCTTGCTCAGGTGTGTAACGTGGCCTCCCACTTCTTTTTCTACTCTGGTTAGAGCCTGTTTGTGCTGTCCCCTTAAGGGAGTATTACACACCATTGTAGGAAATCTTAAGTTTCTTGGAAATTTCTCGGATGGAATAGCCTTAATTTTTAAGAACAATAGTGTGTCAAGTTTCAGATGAGTGTTCTTTTTCTGGCCATTTAAAGCGTAATTGACTCCACAAATATGATGCTCCAGAAACTCAATCTGCTTAAAGGAAGGCCAGTTTTGTAGCTTCAGTAACAAGCTAAACTGTTTTCAGATGTGTAAACATGTTTGCAGAAGGGTTTTCTAATCATCAATTAGCCATCTGAGCCAATGAGCAAACACATTGTACCAATCAATTCAATTCAGTTTATTTATATAGCGCCAAATTCACAACACATGTCATCTCAAGGCACTTTACAGTTCAACCAGATCTTACAGTCAAATTGATACAAAGTTTTCTATCTAAGGAAAACCAGTTGATTGCATTGACTC
>NW_015151049.1:118863-124636 GCF_000732505.1 Cyprinodon variegatus
CTGGACTCTGTTGCTGCTCGGCGTCTGCTGCGCGCTCTCTAGGAACTCTGGGGGCGTCTCCCGCCGCAACTGCGGTCAAAGCTCCGCAAACGGACTGAACTTTGAATCAGGTCAGTGACTTTGCTCCAAGTCGTGTTAAGCTCCATGTCCAGTCACTGATCTGTATTCTCCCGTTTCTGTAGAGATCCGCCCCGCAGCAAACGAGCAGCCCCGCGCACCTGTTTTTTGTTAAATAAACGCTTTGAACTTTCCCACTGCCTGTCTCGCCTCGAATTCTGGGTCCTACATTCTGAGATCATTACAGACCAAGAGTCATTTAGTGGAAGCCTGATGTCTATTCGCTGCTAGCTATTTCAAAGAGGGTAAAGAATCTTTTAACAAAAGTTTATTGGTTCCTGATGAAGCAAATCATTTAATAAAATATTATTTGGCAAAATAATGTTTTATTCACCTCATGGATTTGCATTGTGAATTGGTCTGAAAACATTCCAATTTCTTCAAAATTAGTGAAAAGCTAATTTGATCATATCCAATAAACTTTGGTTTCAAACACAGAATCCATCTTAACCTGTAATATGTCTTTCAACCGTTTCCCCCTTCCTCTTTGTACATAGTAGTTAGTTTAGTTTAGTGGAGTTTTACTAGTTTTAGTTGAGAGTGTTAAACTGAAATACGTTTGACTTGGAGCTGAATGATTTTTGTTAATAAACTCTTATATTTTGAACAGAAGTTGTGGTGAATTTATTCCATGTATGTGCAGAAATAACAGTTTGACCATGATGAGTGCTCGAATCACTCTTTCATCTATTGTTCTACTACACAGTTAGTAGGACTGTGTGTCATAAACAGTATATAACAGCTGAAATAATATCTGATTAAATAAGATCTTTTACCACCCCTACAGGGGAGGGCAATAAACGTCTTAAAGTATCAGAAACATAAATTCCAAGCGGGCTGGGAATTGAACAGAACATAAAATCACAACAACACCTATGTAGATATTGCACCAAAAAACAGACATTTGCAGCTAAAATAGTAATTTACCACATTAGCAATGTAAAGAGTGTATTTCTTTAAAGTTAAGACTAGTTTAAAGTTATCTTCATTGAAAAGTACAGTGCATTTCCATCCAAAATAAGGACATTTCAATGTGATCCCAAACTTTTCAACGGTAGTGTACTTAGACGTTGTAAATAAATAAGAAATAAATAATTGAACTTTATTTATCTCACAATAGAGAAATTTACTCTCTGCATTTAACCCATCCCCTTGGGGAGCAGGGGGCTGCCATCGTGGGGCACCCAGGGAGCAATCAAGGGTTAAGGGTCTTGCTCAGGGACCCAGAGTGGCAGTCTGTGGGAGTGGGTTTCATTCTCAAAACCTCAGGATTCCATGCCCTATGACCTAATCACTAGGCCACCACTCCCCACTGCATTCATAGAATCAGACAAGCCTTAACCCACTTCAGCTTTTAGGCTCTTTATCATCTTATTTTGAAACGTATTGGGACTTTTTGATAAACATAAGGCATCAAGAGGCGAACTTCCCAACCAATCTGACAATGGTGTGCAGATGCATGATTTAGTTTCTGGAAATTTTGGAAAATGAATAAAAAGAGGCTCCAGAAGAAGACAAGACCCAGAGCTGAAGCAGGTCAGACAGAGGAGGTTGCAGGGGAGGACACAGAGAAAAAGGCTCCTCCTTCACTGAAAGCAAGTCAGCTCTCAGTGGAGGAGGAGCCTTTCCTGCCATCCCTCTCCTGGCCTCAACAGCTGAACAGTTAGATGCTAATCCTACAGCATCAATTAAAAATATCCACGTTGGTCTGGAGGGAGCTGCCATTCAATGGGCATGAACCCCAGAGCTGAATACTAAATGGTTGAAGTGCCTAAATCAGCAACACGGCTGCCCTCTATAGGAGGGAATGAGGACGGTCAACTATCCATCTATCTCCCCTCTTTAAAGGAAATATACACAATATACTTGTTATAAGAAAAAATTGATAGATTAAAAAATATTAAAAAATATCTGTTGGCATCTGGAGGCTTGTCTACCTTTCTCCACCAGAGGGCGCCTGAGATCTTCCTCCGGAGGGCGTGAGCTGACTTCTACACACCTGTTTCCCATCTGCTCATCATTAGGCCTTCTTAAGGAGGAGGAGGGTGACACTTCCCTGCCAGAGTGTTTGCCAGTAATAGTACCAGCAAAACCTGAGCCAGCTTCTCTGATCTGTTTCTCTGATGTTTGTGAACTAGTCTGACCCTGTGTTCTTCTGCCTCTCAGATCCTGACTTATCTGGATATCAGTCAAATCCTGGAGAAAACTATCGCTTCCTGGAACCTGCCTGTCTGCCCTCTGCCTCAGCCTACATCTCTGCCTCTGCCCTCAGCCTGCCGACCAGCCTCTGGACCCACTTAAGACTCTGTTTTTTAACGCACCCATCCTCATTCAACCTGACCCCTCCAAACAGTTCATCTTGGAGGTGGATGCATCTGACTCAGGGGTGGGAGCTGTTCTGTCCCAAAGTTCTGATTCTGACCAGAGAACTCATCCTTGTGCATTTTTCTCCCGCAGACTCACCCCTGCTGAATGAAATTACAACGTCGGTGACAGAGAACTCCTCGCCATAAAACTGGCCTTGGAAGGATGGTGGCATTGGCTGGAGGGTGCAGAGCATCCCATTTTGGTATGGACAGATCATAAAAATCTTTCATACATTCAATCAGCCAAAAGATCAAATCCCCGTCAGTCCCGCTGGTCATTATTTTTCTCTCTATTCAATCTGATCATCTCCTACCGCCCTGGGTCTAAGAACATTAAACCTGATGCTCTGTCCCGTCTTCACGCTCCTGATGAACCTGAGACACCAGCTAATATATTACCAGCTAGCTGTACTGCCGCCAAAGTCTCCTGGGAAATTTCTGACCTAATTAAACAAGCTCAGACTTCTGAACCAGATCCTGGCACAGGTCCGCCTAATAAAACATACGTTCCATCTACTGTGAGGTCTAGATTATTCCATTGGATGCATGCCACAAAGTTCTCAGCTCATCCTGGAGTCAGTTAAACCGTGGCCCTGATTTCCTGTCGGTTTTGGTGGCCTTCGTTACACAAAGATATTAAGGAGTTTGTTCTAGCCTGTCCAGTTTGTGCCCGGAATAAACCTTCTCATCTGCCTCCCTCTGGTCTCCTTCATCCCCTGCCTATTCCCAAATGCCTTTGATCACATATCAGCATAGACTTTGTCACTGGGTTACCTGCGTCCAAGGGCATGACCACCATTTTCACAGTCGATCGATTTTCTAAGGCCTGTCATCTCATTCCCCTGAGAAAATTCCCCACAGCGTTTCAGACAGCTCAACTTCTGATTAAGCACGTTTTCAGATTACACGGCATCCCACAGGAGATTCTATCGAACAGAGGACCACAATTCACAGCCCAGGTATGGAAACATTTTTGTTCTGCCCTTGAAGCAAAAGTCTCCTTAACCTCTGGTTACCACCCCCAGTGGAACGGCCAAACCGAGCGAATGAACCAAGATCTGGAGTCCACCCTCTGATGTTTCACGTCCACCAACCCCGCTGACTGGAGTCAGTTCCTGCATTGGGTGGAGTATGCACATAACACTCATGTTTCTTCTGCTACTGGTCTCTCCCCCTTTGAAATCTCATTAGGATACCAGCCTCTGCTATTTCCAGCTGATGAGAAAGTGATTTCAGTCACTTCAGTCCGGCACCACATCCGCCGGTGCCGTACTATCTGGAGCAACACTGTTGCAGCTCTGAACTGCTCTTCTGAACAAAACCGCCGATTCGCAGACCGGAGATGTCCAGCTCCCACCTATTCGCCGGGGACGGCAGGTTTGGCTATCCACCAGAGACATTCTTTTAAAATCCATGTCACGAAAGCTGTCTCCTCGCTACATTGGCCCGCACAGGATCGAGTCTATCATCAGTCCCTCTGCTGTCCGTCTGCATCTTCCTTCTTCTCTCCGCATCCATCCCACTTTCCATGTCTCCCAGATTTAACCCATCCTGACCTGTCCACTTTGCCCTCCTTCCGACTCCCCTCCTCCTCCCCCGTGACATTGATGGGCATCCTGCCTACACCGTTCGCCGGACCGTGGACTCCCGTCATCGGGGCCGAGGTTGGCAGTACCTGGTCGACTGGGAGGGCTACGGTCCGGACCCTTCACTAATACCCGATTATCGCTCTTCTCTGCCTTCTTGCTCGTTTGGACCACCAGGTGGCGGTTGTTGAGGGGGGGTACTGTTGGGATCTGGAGGCTTGTCTTTTCCACCAGAGGGCGCCTGAGATCTGATGTTTGTGAACTAGTCTGACCCTGTGTTCTTCTGCCTCTCAGATCCTGACTTATCTGGATATCAGTCAAATCTTGGAGAAAACAATCGCTGCCTGGAACCTGCCTGTCTGCCTTCCGCCTCAGCCTCCATCTCTGCCTCTGCCCACAAGGTTCCCCCCCTGCTGATCAGAATACCCTCTGAGCAGGTATTAATCCAAGCCGCTGTTAAACTGCAAGTTTCCTGGATCCACACTAACCGATCTGTCCTCCTCTAGTGGCTTCCCTCCCGTGACCAGTCTGACGAGCCAAGACCCCGTTCACATTTCAGTGTAAACTTTGTAAATAAACCATTTAACTTGGTCCCTGTCTGCTGAGTGTTTCTGCGTGTGGGTTAGACGCTTAGACCCCAACCTGACAATATCAATATCTAGTTTCAGCAATAAACAATAAATTGATGGTAATCAAATAAGAATATTGTAAAAAAAATTTACTAAAATTTTTATATCAATATTGTTTAAAGTAACTAAAAGATGAGAAAACCTTTTCACTGAAGATCATTAGGCTTCTGAGTTATTTAGGAAAACATTTACCTGAATGTTTGATCATCTAATTAACAAACTTTTTTAAACTCAGAGAATTAAATAAACTGATTAAATAGTAATCTAATTAGTTTTAGATAAAAATGTTTGAATGTGATGTGATTCTGGGCCACCACCATCACACTCATCAGTTCAGGCTAATGAAGGCCCTGTCCTGCAAACCTTACTGTCATTTTCCACCTTTGCAGCCGTTTGAATAGAGTTTTGTTCCCTTAGTTTCTAGGGACTCCTCTGGGCTTTATCTCTATCTCAGTATGGTAGCAGCTGCCTACAGGTGTTATACTATATTCAGTGACCCTAGCCAAAGAGAGAATGTGTTCAGTGATGGTGTATGATTGGGCCAGCACAGTGTCAGTGAGGAAAATAACCAATAGTCCTTGTAATAGTGTTTATCACGTGCCGGGGTCACATATTCTGCTGGAATGTTTTAATGGAAAGTTTTATTCTGCATCCTTTTGAATTCAGCTAAAATCGTATATTCTTTATTCAGAATGAATCGCTGCAGTTTGTTAAAGATCAGCTGGGCTTCTCTAGTCTCAGCTCTGAAGTCTAATCCATCCCATCTGACAAAACTGGACCTGATTAGAACCAACCTGGACCCTGGAATGAAGGAGCTCAGTGGGTTTCTCCAGTCTCCCCTCTGCAAACTACAGACATTGAGGTCAGATTTAGTATATTTGTTTATTCTAATAACATTACAGTGCAAATCTCAGTGTGAAGGTCAATCAGTGAGCTAGTAAAGGATCAATAGGCTGCTTTTTCAGAAGATGCTGCATGAACACATGTCCAACAACTGGGAGAAAAATGAAAATGGGAGAATAACCAGCCAAACTGTTAAATCACATGTTTTTTTTTTTCTATGCAGATGAATCAT
>NW_015151049.1:126006-137363 GCF_000732505.1 Cyprinodon variegatus
TACACATTTAAATTTAAACAGTACAAATGTATATAAAAAAATATAAATAATAAGGCTGGCAAGAGTTATCAGGTACAATAAAAGAAACAGTTATTTTGCTCATTGTGGCCCTTTTTTCCTTTAGTCTGTAATATATTGGAACCAGTACCAGTGTCAAAAATCAGTGTTCAACAGTCCTACCTCACACCCTGTGAAGGAAGGGAGATTAGACTGCATCAAATCCAAGCTCACAGTTCAGTTGGCTCGCTTCCCAGCTCACACTAGGAATCTCTGCATGCAAGGGATGAACATCCGCTGCAGATTCAACTCAAGTCCTCCAATTCTGGGAGGGATGTGACTCTAAATCCATTGATATCACTGGGAAATCTGGGTAGCAAAAAAAAAACCTGACCCATGGATTGGCCAAAGGAAAGTCTAATAGTTTCATTTTTCCCTACCCCATAGATCACCAATCAATAGCATTTCTCCTCATATCAATTGGTTTGAAAGTAATTTTCTTAACAGTTTAGCCATATGACCAAAATATCAATGATCAAATCTCATAGTGCTCATAGTAGACAACTATAAGTATATCCTTAATTGAATTTTACTCTCGCATTAACACTTAACTTTGTGTAGTCAAGTTATGATCTTTCAAATAGCTAATGAATTTACAACAACATAAATTAAAGAGTAACCTTTGTGCTAAAACAATATATACAGAGACATTCACAGTGATTTAGAGGACCTAAGGCTTATTGTGCTTTTCTATCCCCTCATGCACCAGTAACAGTGGGCAATGCACTAAAAATGTATCCTTAAAATCACTTAAATAAAAGATATGCAACTAGTACTTTGGCGCCTTTTTCATCACGTATATGAAAATATCTTTCAGAAAATTAACTTGAACTAATCATTACATTCTCTCATAACCTCTAGTGAAAACAAATGTATTTATAACAAGGGAAAAGTAAGAGCATGCTGCACATATAGCACCAATTTCCATAGTAACAGATTAGCCAAGGTCTGCTTAGAAAGGTTAGCATTATTGAACAGCACTGAGCAAATGCTACAGCAGTTGGCAGCCAATTACAAATTGAATTTAATCAGTTGTTACCATTTATAGCACAATTAGTATCGTACAGGTAACTGATCCAAACTCAGAGCGTTTTACTCACCGTTAAAATATGTCTCTAATGAATTTCACCTGTTCACAGCCATTGTCTGCTGATTACTCTACTCTACAACATGTAACACAATAATATAAACATCATCAGATGTTTAAAACCCTCAATAATATGTTAGAGTACGTTTGGGGAAATATTTTTGCTCCTTACCCTATTTATGGTTTTATACAGGAGAGGATTAGGGCCACTGAAAAAAAAGTTAACTGATTTTTAAATTTTGTTTTAGTTTAGTATGGGAAAAGTCAGATTTGTGACTTTTTTCTGAGATTTCTGACTTTTTTCCTATACTAAACTGAAATAAAATTTAAAACTGTTTCGTTTTTTTCTTTTCCAGTGGCCCTAATCCCCTGCCACAAAATTACAAACTATGAAAATAGCTGAAAAAGTTCAGTTGGAACATGTTAAAGAAAAAAGAGTTTTAAATCACTTCCTTGTTGTCTTCATTATCGCAGTAATGCAGTTTGTCTGTGTTCCCCTTTTATTGATTATAACATTTTATTTCTAAGAACCTTCAGATGATCCTATGGATAAACATGGTACTAAAAATAAGTAAAAGATCAATGACAGCAAATCATTAGAACTTACATTGACTTGGATAGACATAAAAGTCAGAACTGAGTGAAAGGATGAGGTTGTGTTTGGCCTCATATGTTCATAGGATTGGTTTCTACTGAATGAGGCAGGGAGCAAGTGGAGTTAATAAGCAGGTGGGAAGTAGATGATGGAGTGATTTGGCCATTTGGAATCTGTCAAATGGTCAGATCCTAAAAACACATTTGATTATTTTATTCATGATGAGAGATTTCCAAAACATGAGATAAACATTGATTGAGCTGTAACTTCCATTTTTCCTGCTCTGAGTCAGTATTAAGGTTTAATGTCTATCTTTGGTCTGGATTGATCCGTGTCTTTCTTTTCCTGTGATCAAAGACGCACCAGGCTCCACCTCTGCTCTGAAATCAGCCCTGTTGTCCTGCTGCAGGGTTATTTTGCTTGTTGTTTTTAATTCTGTGTAATTCTGTGTTTTGTTTCCATAGTTTCTAGCAACTCCTCTGGGATTTATCTCAGTATGATAGCAGCTACGTACCGGTGTTATACGATATTCAGTGACCCTGGCCAAAGAGAGAATGTGTTCAGGGAGGCTGTATGATTGGGCCAGCACAGTGTCAGTAAGGAAAATAACCAATGGTCCTTGGATTAGTGTTTATTGCGTGCTGGGGTCACATAATCTGCTGGAATGCTTTAATGGAAAGTTGTAATCTGCATCCTGTTGAATTCAGCTAAAATCTTTGATTCTTTATTCAGATTGAATCGCTGCAGTTTGTCAGAGATCAGTTGTGCTTCTCTGGGCTCAGCTCTGAAGTCTAATCCATCGCATCTGACAGAACTGGACCTGGATGGAACCATCCTGGACCCTGGAATGAAGGAGCTCAGTGGGTTTCTCCAGTCTCCCCTCTGCAAACTACAGAGATTGAGGTCAGATGTAGTATATTTGTTTATTCTAATAACATTAGAGTGCAAATCTCAGTGTGAAGGTCAATCAGTGAGCTAGTAAAGGATCAATAGGCTGCTTTTTCAGAAGATGCTGCATGAACACATGTCCAACAACTGGGAGGAAAGTGAAAAAGGGAGAATTATCAGCCAAACTTAAATCAGATGTTCTTTATTAAATGCAGATGAATCAACAAATGCAGACAGCATTATTAAGTCTCTGCTGTGATACTGTGATGATGATTTGGGTAAAGTGCTGACTCAGCAGCTGGCCTTCACAAAGGTCAATATTTCAGATGCAGTAACTGTCACACATTGAACAAACATGCATATAAACTTACAGAGAAAAATATTATTAGCTTTCATTTTTATGATGAAATTATAAACCGTGAAAATAGCTGAAATAGTTCAGTTTGAACATGTTAAAGGACAAAATAGTTTTAAATAAATTCCTTGTTGTCTTCAGTATCTCGGTAGTGCATTTTGTCTGTGTTCCTCTTTTATTGATTATAACATTTTATTTCTAAGAACCTTCAGATCATCCCATGGATAAACATGATACTGAAATAAAATAATAAAAACATCAATAACAGCAAATCATTAGAACTTGCATTGACTTGGATAGACATAAAAGTCAGAATTGAATGAAAGGAAGAGGTTGTATTTGGCCTTGTATGTTCATAGGATTGATTTCTACTGAATGAGGCAGGGAGCCAGTGGAGTTAATGTACAGCTGGGAAGTAGATGATTGAATGATTCGGCCATTGTGGGTCCAAGGTGAACTTTAATCAGGGGCCCTCCTCTAAGTTGGTGATTCTCAACCATTTTGAGTGATGACCCCCCATGTCTGATTAATATTCTTAGACATTATAAATAAATAAGTAAACTTTATTGATTTCACAATGGAGAAATTAACTCTCTGCATTTAACCCATTCCCTTGGGGAGCAGTGGGCTGCCATTGTGGGGTACCCAGGGAGCAATCAGGGGTTAAAAGTCTTGCTCAGGGACCCAGAGTGGCAGTCTGTGGGAGTAGATTCAAACTTACAACCTCAGGATTCCAAGCCCTATGCCCTAACCACTAGGCCACCACTCCCCACTGCATTGATAGAATCAGACAAGGCTTAAGCCACTTCAGATTTTAGTCTCTTTATAATCTTATTTTGAAACACATTGGAACTTTTTGATAAACATAAAGCATCAAAAGGCGAACTTCCCAACCAGACTGACAATGGTGAGCAGATCCAAGATTCAGTTTCTGGAAATTTGAAGATAAATAACAAGAGGCGCAAAAAGAAGACAAGACCCAGAGCTGAAGCAGGTCAGACAAGGGAGGCTGCAAGACACAGAGAAAAAAGCTCCTCCTTCACTGAGAGCAAGTCAGCTCTTAGTAGAGGAGGAGCATTTCCTGCCATCCCTCTTCTGGCCTTAACAGGTGAACAGTTAGATGATGATCCTACAGCATTAATAACAAATATCCACGTTGGTCTGGAGGGAGCTGCCATTCAATGGGCATGAACCCCAGAGCTGAATACTAAATGGGTGATGTGTCTAAATCAGAAATACCACTGCACTCAATAGGAGGGAATGAGGAAGGTCAACTATCCTCCAATCTCCCCTCTTTAAAAGAAATATACACTATATATTTATTATAAGAAAAAATTGATAGAGTAAAAATATATTCATATTTAGTTTCAGCAATAAACAGTAAATTGATGTTAATCAAACAAGCAAGTTGTACAAAAATGTATGTTTTTTTATTAGTAACTAAAAGATAAGACGTTTTTCACTTATGATCATCAAAGTTCTGACTTATTTAGCAAAACCCTTATTTGAATATTTGATCATCTAATAAACAAACATTTTTAAACTCAGAGAATCTTAGAAGCTGATTAAATTGTGATATAATTAGTTTTTGATCAAAATGTTTAAATTGATGTGATTCTGGGCCACCACCATCAGTTCAGGCTGATGAAGGTCCTGTCCTGCAAACCTGACTGTCATTTTCCATCTTTGGAGCCATTTGAATAGAGTTTTGCTCCTGTAGTTTCTAGTGACACCTCTGCGCTTTATCTCCATCTCAGTAGGGTAGCAGCTGTGTACCGTTGCTATACTATATTCAGTGACCCTGGCCAAAGAGAGAATGTGTTCAGTGATGGTGTATGATTGGGCCAGCACAGTGTCAGTGAGGAAAATAACCAATAGTCCTTGTAATAGTGTTTATCACGTGCAGGGGTCACATATTCTGCTGGAATGTTTTAATGGAAAGTTTTAATCTGCATCCTGTTGAATTCAGCTAAAATCTTTGAATTTTATTCAGATTAAGTGGCTGCAGAATGTCAGAGATCAGCTGTGCTTCTCTAGGCTCAGCTCTGAAGTCTAATCCATCCCATCTGAAAGAACTGGACCTGAGCTGGACCAAGCTTGACCCTGGAATGAAGGCGCTCTGTGGTTTTCTCCAGTCTCCCATCTGCGAACTACAGACATTGAGGTCAGATGTAGTATATTTGTTTATTCTAATAACATTACAGTGCAAATTTCAGTGTCAAGGTAAATCAGCGAGCTAGTAAAGGATCAATAGGCTGATGATTTTAAGAGCAGGTTACGACTCTCATAAGGAGGACAGACATGTTTAGAAAATAAAGGCCTTAGTTTGTCTGAAACTCCCCAACATACGAAGTGACTACTGGCCTGGGTCTGGCTTTGGGTTCTGCTGAAGTCCTGTTTGGGTTTCTGTCTGCTTTGAGGAAAGCCCAGTTAGGAGGACCACATTGCTATAGGGCCCGTCTGGTGTGTGATTTATCCTTCTCTCTGCTGAAGTCAGCAGGTCTTTATTGGAGCAGCAGCATGTTGGCATTAATATCAATGAGAGCTATTTAATTGGTTCTTTTGGACTGTTCTAACCTGCATCCTGTTGGATCAGCTCACATCTTTATATTCTTTATCCAGATTGAGTCTGTGCCATTTGTCAGAGATCAGCTGTACTTCTCTGGTCTCAGCTCTGAAGTCAAACCCCTCACATCTGGAACACCTGGACCTGAGGGGCAACAACCTGAAGGAGTCAGATGTTCAGCAGCTGCAGGATCTTGTAGAGTGTCCAGACTACAAACTGAAGCGTCTGTAAGTAGATGTTTGGAGTGAGTCAAGCTGCTCCACAGCTGCTCAGAACCGGACTGAAGTCCCTGCTGCTCTTTATCCTGGATGTGCTGCATCACTGACTGACAGCTGAAGGAGAGAGAGAGGCTTGAAACACTCATTGATCTCCTCTGTTCATCCTTCTTCTCTCTGCAGGGAGTGGAGGTGATGATCTTAGTAGAGGAGAGAAGCTGATCTGTGTCCTGATGATCCACAGAAGTTGAAGCTGCAGCTCTTTGAGTTCAAAGAAACCTAGGCTTGATCCTGATGATGAACTCTGAGTTTAGAGATTATTCTCTTCTTTATTTGATCCTGTCTGTCATTTAGTTACTGATATTGTTTTTCTTTTTGGAACAATAAAGAGATGAAATTCAAACTTAGCTCCATTTAGTGGCTCCATGGAGGTTTGATCTGAATCTGATCAAACTGTAAAGTTGATCTTTTTTCTCTCTGATTAATTTTCAGCCTGTAACCCAGAAATCTGAAATACAGCTCAATTCTAAGGTTTTCAGGCTGCAGGTTTGCTTCATTGTGATGCAGTTTTTTTATGTTTTTGATTCTATTCCAGATGTTTCCTGCACATGTTTGGGCAGCTCTGCTCATCTGATCTTTTGCTGCAAACAGCTCAGTGAGGAAATGATGGTTCTTCAATCAGAGCATGAAGATTTTCTTCATGATTTTCTATCAGATGTTTTCGATTACCTTCTTTCTGAAGGTCAAATATCAAACTTAGTAAAGATAAAGTTTCATCTGCTCCAGCTAATCCTTTGCTCAGCATTGGAAACACTTTCTGGAACTCAGAGACTTTCAGATCCTCTTCGGATGATGTGCTTCCTTAATCAAGGCACCTGAATAACCAGTCTCTCAAAGCACTTCATGATTTGTGGAGTGAGGACCACCAGGCGGTAATCATTCAGGATGCTGATGGGGGATTTCTTCAGCAGCGGATTATTGTGGAGATTTTCAGGCAGGAGGGGATGAATGCCTGGACCAGGGAGAGGTTGAAGATCCTACTGATCAAACTAAGTCTATATCTGATGATGTCATTGGTATTTTTATACTGATAATAATCTATATTATTTTATTGAAGATTTGTGGAGAAATACCAAGTCAAAGTAGCTCAAAATGCCGATCCAGGATATGAATATGTGTCATTTTCAGTCATTTATTCACTTATTAGTCATAATTCTCTTTTCAACAAACATTCCTTTACTGACCCAAGCTGAATGACACCATAGCTGAGATGCTTCAATAACCTGATGAATTAATGTACGTCACATTTTCTGTTTATGAGGTAATCTGCAGCATCATGGTATGGGTCCAACATCCCACTGAGAGAACAGCAAGTAATGGTCACAAAGGTTTGGTTCATAAATAGTATAAATGAGTTCATTTGGTACAAAGAGGCCACCCCAAACATGGAACTTTACAGTTTTAATTTGTCATTATTTTAGTTCCTGGTTTATTTTTTCATGTTATTGTTCTATTTTAAAAAGCATTAATGCTGTGCACCATATTCACAGCTGCAGGATGATTTCAGTATAATACCAATTTACCAATAGGACAAAGTGAGCGTATTTCCCAGGCTGAAGGCAGACTGGTTTACTGACCTACTGCAACCAGGGGCCCAGCCAGGGATTTTTGGGCCCCATGAATAGAAATCTTAATGGGTCCCTCCATGGCCTTCACCACATGGTTCAGCCTAGACACCTCTGGAAAATTTAGAAAGTGGTTCACATAAAATGATGCATTTTAATGAGAGAAATGTTTGAGTTCACAGAACTGAAATCTGAGGACTATTAATTGGAATAAAACTGTATATTTCCTCTGACATACCTTTATCTGATCTTATCTTTTTAAGCTGATCGGTGCATTCATTGTCTTTTATAATTAATACATTTATATTTTTCCTTTGTTGCCTTTTTTTCTACACTGGAAAAGCTATTTTTTCCAACTTCCATCCATTTAGTTCTAGATCTAATGTAATCACCATTTGCCCTTTTATAATATATAACATCTATTGATTTTGTAATGTTAGAAAGTCACATATGTCATTTCAGTCATTTCAGTTTAGCTACATAAATTAATCATCTTTTTCTTCAATTTACTCTCAAATTCTCTTTGCTGTTTGCATTTGAATTTACTAAATGTTGTTGAAAATTCTCCAAACTTGAATTTAAAGCATTCCTATCTCTTATTGAGGCTACCAATAGTCTGGTCAGTTTTCATTTTATGTATCCATTCTTTATGTATTCATTATTCAAACATATTTTTAACTTTTAATAAGTCAACATTAAATGTGCTGTAATCTTTTTCAGATTTGTGTTAATAAGTCTGAATAAATGTGAGTGATATATCACAGTGATCTGTTAGAGGAGCAACAGAAATATGAAGATATGAAAGATATGACTACTTCTGGTGTGGTCAACCATAAATAGATCTGAGATGTGGTTCTGCCATTACTTTTGATCCATGTGACTTCATCAGGGTTTCTGTCTCCATCCTTCTACCAGGTTATCAGGATTAATAAATTCAAGTAATGTTGGATTTAAGCCCTCAGTAGAATAGCTGGAAGGACACCTGTCTAGCCAATTATCAGCTGCCAGATTATAGTTCCTTCCAACCACAATAAAGTGTGAAAAGTTCCTTTCAGAAATAATATCTAACTTTGACAGTAACAAATTGTTTTGACTAGTATTTGCATCCCCATAAACATTGCACAAAATGACGAAATATCCTTGAACATTAAAGAGAAGAAGCATCCAGTGAGCCAGTTCATTAGCTTTATTAGCAACGAGCTTTGCAGGACATTTATTAAAACAGATGGCTCCACTTCCAGAACAGTTGGCTTAATAAGATCTTTCCTCCCATCTTGTTTGACCACAAGGGGGCATCTGTGTCACAGGAGAAGGTCTCCTGCAGAAAGGTGCAGTGAGCTCCTTGCCCTTTACAAAATTTAAAATGATGGTTTCCTCTTAACTCTATCCACGATTCCTCTTGCATTTAAATAAAAGACACATTTGTTCCAAGTATTAACAAAGCAGCACTTCAGCAGCATTCAGTTCTAGAGCTTTGGCCACACTGCTGATCATTACTGGATTCTGGCTTAGTTTTGTGTTCACATCTGCCATCTTTTCATCCTGGCTGTCAAATCTTAATGCAATGCTTGAATGAATTCCAATAGATCTTCCATTGTTGCCTTTGGTTTGGAGGGTCTGAGGAGCACAGGGAGGAGAAAAGGAGCTGCGAGGGAGGAGACAGCTGAGGAGAGCTGCTTTTATCAGAAGAATCATTAAGAATTTTATTTTCATTCAGGCAGTAGTTTTATTTTCATTCAGGCAGTAGTTAGCGGCTGTCGCTCTGTCAGCGAGCTTCTACTAGCTAGCTGCTAAATAATTTGGAGCTTTCTATTGATGATGATGATTGATATTTAACCTTTTGGGGATTCACTAGAACAATAGTAGTGAATGAACTTCAAACTTCTTATCTTGTTGATTGATCAATAATGTTTTAATATCTGGCAGAGAGTGAACAGATTTTCTGACAGACCCAGAGACACTAGAGCAGCTGTTCCTCTGCTGTCCTGCTGCAGCCTCTTCTGGGAGAGGATTGGAAACTTATTAGAGGGCCTATCAGTGGATGCAAGGAAAAGCCATTAGGAATGGGACTGGATGAGACTTTCTGGACAAAAATATACAAAACAAAACCATAACATTCATCAGATCTTTCTCTCCAACACCATCCTCTCAATTACCAGACTCTCCATATACATCTTATTGAAAGTATAGAATATTTTTTCATATTAAAAGATGAAATATTTCTTCTTGGGTGGAGAGCTATTTAATATTTTCCAATGTGGCTGCTCTCGCATTGCTTCCTCTTGTTTCCATGCAAAGGTCCATTAATAACTTGAACCTGTGAGCCTGATTTACTGATGGTCCCCAGATCTAACTCCACCCCTAAATGTGGCCTTAGTGGATTTATGGGGATTTGATGTGACAGATGAAGCCAAAGTTGATTGATTGACTTTGTCGATCTCATTGTGGAGAAACTTTCTCATTACATCAGCTCAAATAGTCCAAAAGAGAAGACAGAGGTGCCAAAGGAAGAAAAAGGTGCATTGAATATATACAGTATATACACACCTATGACTTTTTTATGTATAGCAGGATTATTATACAGGGTTGTTGCACAAGTTATTTATAGGGGTATATATATAGATGAATATTTGTATATATAGCTATTGCACTGGCTGTCAAATATAAAGAAACAGGTTATTGCACAGGGTATTAAATAGTAATTGGATATTATACATTGCACAAGTTATTGCCCTTGTAGAAGTAGTAGTAGCTCATGATGGTGAAGAGGAGAGAAAAGGAAACCAGTTATTTTTTCTACAGATTGGGAATGTTTTAGAGAATCTCTTTCTGCTACCATTAGAAAAGGTTTTCCAGGAGGGATCTGATCTGGTGGCTTTCAGTCCAGAAACACACCAACTAACTTCTGCTTGTTTTGGATTTTTCATCTTTAAAGTTGATTCAAATCTGTTAAAGGTGGAGAACATTTGCTCTGATGCAGAAAACGAGAAAATCCAACAATTCAGTGATTTTTGGTTCTGTTTCAAATTAATTGGTCTCTCAGAGAATCTGCAGCACATTTAATTTCCAGTTTTGATCAGGTTGAGTTCTTCAAATGTCCAAAGTTTCCATGAATGAGCTTGGATGTGCTGCTTTGTGTTGATCTGCCAAATCAAATCCAGCAGAGTTTGTGGACGTCAGCTGATAAGGGGAGAGCCAGTTTAATTGGTTGTGAATACTTTAGCCTGTAATGCCAGTGAGTTTCCTAGAAGGACTCTGCAGTCGGTGATTGATGCTGAGCAGCTGATGTGTTGATGAAAACACAGAGAAATGAATCTGCTCAGGTTTGATGGTGGAGAAACTTTCCTTACAGCAGAAGCAGGTGAAGGTTTTCTCTGACAGGTGAGCCGACTGCAGAGTTGGACTGAAGTGAGACACTGAAGGATGAAGATGAAACCGTTAGAAAACAGGAAGGAGGAACCTTCAGAACCAGGTCAGTTCCCAGAAAAGTTCTGATTCTGTTGGTTTAAAGAGTCTTCTTGTCCTTTTCCATCATGAAGTTGGCTGGAAAAACAGACCTCTATAGTTCCATATATAGATTAAAAAAAGCAGGCACAACAAATAAAATGTGGTTAGGGATTCTGAAAAGGAGAGGGATCCGCCACCGAGGCAGCAGATCCCCCTGTGCACAGGCGCCTCTGCGCCAGCCCCCCCAGGGGCCTACTTCTCATTAAGGCCTGATGGGGTCAGAGTGCTTAGTCTGGAGATCCAGATGCGTTCAGCTCTTCTACGTTGGGCTGTGGACCATGTGCTGTTGGATTGGAGGATGGTGGCAGTTAGGGCCTTCCATCCATGCAAAATAAAATGTTGAACCAGCAATGTGTGTGTGTCTTTTTTTCGGGATATGTTATATCTGTGTTGTGTGAAGCGGGTGAGAATAGAGTTGCTGGTTTCTCCCACATATTGCTTCTGACAGGCCTTGCAGCTAAT
>NW_015151049.1:137724-141022 GCF_000732505.1 Cyprinodon variegatus
TAACCCCTCTGGCTTAAGGCTCTGAAAAGGGTTCTGGTGGCTTCCAAAAAGTCTGATTCTTGAGTGCAAATGCGATGGAATCTGAGTAATTGTGATTTTATTAGTCCAGAGTAGGTGTGTTTAGGATGGAAGCTGCTTTTAAATAATAATGCGTGTGTATCAGTGGGCTTGAAATAGACTTTAACGTCTAATTTGTTTGTTGTGCTGAATTGTGGGCCTATATATGTGGTTGTATCCAAAAAGTCCACAGCTTTAACGCTAGTGGTGGATTTCAGAGTAATGGATGGATTATGTGTGTTGAGAGAGTGGAGAAAGTCCTTAAAATCATCCTCCGAGTGTGTCCAAACACCCCAGATGTCGTCCAAATATCTATAGTAGAAAAGCGTTTTTTTCTGACATTGATTCAATGCTGCTATCTCCCATTCGGCCATGAAAATGTTAGCGTAGGCCGGAGCAAATCTCTTTCCCATAGCTGTACCTTTGATCTGGAGAAAGAACTGACCATTGAACTCAAAATCATTTCTCCTGAGATTTATCTCAAGGAGTTGGATTAGCTCCCTGTCAGGCCGTCTGCTGTCAGGGTGACGGATGAAAAGGTTTTTGACTGCATCAATGCCCTCCCCAATATCAATATTGGTGTAGAGACTGTCTACATCCATAGTGAAGAGAATGGAGCCCTCAGGTATAGTAATGTTTTTTATTTTATTAATGAAGTCATAGGTATCTTTAATATAGCTAGGGTGTATAATTGATAAGGGATATAAATAGTGATCAATATATTCTGCTGTTTCATATGTCTCGCTGCTGCAGTCTGAGACAATGGGTCTCCCTGGAGGAATCTGGTAAGGTTTGCTCCATTTCTCAGGTTCCTTGTGGATTTTAGGAAGCAGGTAGAAACGTCTGACTCTGGGTTCGGATGAGCATGCCAGGTAAGTAAGCTGTTTTTTATTAATAAATTTTTTTCTTATATAGGTTATCTAGAATTTTATTTATCATAGGGATTGTGTCCATAAATATAGGTTTGTCTAGTTTGGAATAATAAGTTGTGTTTAATAGTTGTCTATTTCCTTCCCAAATATATTGTGCTCGATCCATGATCACTATAGAACTGCCTTTATCGGCAGGTTTGATAATGATATCCTGGTTGGATTTTAATTCATCAAGGGCTTTGTATTGATCTGGGCTCAGATTGGGTTGGGCTGTGAGAAATCTAAATCTGGTGTCTAGATATTTGAGGTCCTTGTTAAAAAGGTCCTGTACTTCTGGAGGGAGGGCTCCTAGGGGAGGGGACCAATCAGATTCCGGCATGAAGGGCTGTTTAGCAGCCATGCCACTGTTTTCTTCAGGATCTGCATAATAAACCGCTAATTTGATTCTTCTATGGTATTTTTGTAGGTCGAATCTAGTTTGGAAGCTGGTAAGAGCTCTATCTGTGGGCCGGTTTGGAGCTGGAATAAAGGTAAGACCCCTATAAAGTAGGGAACACTGTGCATCAGAAGGAACAAAGGTTTCAGACAGGTTACAAATATTGTTTAAAACAATCTTGCCCCGCCCACTCTGGCTTGTGGGGGATCCTAGTTTAAACACTCACACCATGACTTTAAGATTCTGTCGGCTGTAGGTCTGGACCAGTGGATCTGGTCCTCCTCCACCTGGAAATCCCTCTGTGGCAGCGGTGGGAGGGTGTGTGGCAGCAGGCGGATGTGTGAGTTAATCTCCTCCAGGAAACTCTGTTCTTGTGGTGGAAGGGAGTAAGAAAAGTTAATCACAGGAACCATGATGATTGCATTCGGGCATTTACTCATGGCTGCCCTAACTGCAGCCTTCATTTCTCCTGTGGTGATTCTAATGGAGCTCTGTGCCCTGTCATTGATCCCAAAGGAGAGGATCAGCTGTTCAACTTGTTCAGCTGTTGGGGCCTTCTGAAGCAGGTTGGCTGCATGTTTCCATCTGGCCCCTGGAAAGCTGTCAATCTGGAGATCGGGGCACTGGAAGTGTGGGAACCTACTAACATTTGAGTCCCCCAAAATAATGTGCTTCCCCTTTAAGACCACTGTCCACTGTAGCATTTTGTCTAGTGTGTTAGTGTGTCTGGTGGGGGCAGTTACCTGGGATGTAGCTTGGAGTTGGGCCTGAGTGCAGGACCGTGTTAGGGGCTTAAAGTTTATTTTCCTCTGCACTCCTGCATTGAGCCTCTGGATGGTGTCCATCTGGGAGCCCATGGTGGGAGGATCTGGTTCCGGCTGTGGGCATCGAGGTGTTGAAGAGAGTGGAATCAGGGAAAATGGGGTTCCCTGGGTTGGCTCTATTAGGCAGATGAGGTCCTCCACTGTGTCAGGAACCTCTGACAGGACATTCAGGAGAGGGACATCATCATCCTCATCTGAGGGGTGTGGTGAAGATGTGGCCGCCCCTGTGGTTGGTGCCGCCCTGGGTGTCGTGTCGACCTCTGGCGATGATGCGGTGGGTCCTGGAGTTGATGCCTGTCTGGGCATGGTGTCAGCTTCTGGTGGTGATGCGGTGGATCCTGGAGTTGATGCCTGTCTGGGCGTCGTGTCAGCTTCTGGTGGTGATGCGGTGGATCCTGGAGTTGATGCCTGTCTGGGCGTCGTGTCAGCTTCTGGTGGTGATGTGGTGGATCCTGGAGATGATGCCTGTCTGGGCGTCGTATAGCCCTCTGATGATGGTGGTGAGGTTGCTCCAGTGATGGGTGTGGCCCTGGTGGTCGTGTCGGTATCCGATGGTGGTGGTGTGGTGCCAGGCGTCGATTCCTGCCTGGGTGTCGTGTCGATGCGTGGAGGAAGTGATGCAGGTGGTGCTGCATGCTCCCGCCGTGGTGAGGGGCTGGGGCTGGGGCTGGGTGTCCATCCTGTGCGGGGTCGCTCCGTCATGGTGGCCATGTTGCTCATCTGCGGTCGTGTGGGAGGGGGGGGCCCCTGTGTGTTGGCCCTAGGCTGGGTGTCAGGCCTCGCCCGCCCGGAAGCTGTAGTTGGAGGTGCAGCTGCGGGGGGCTGAGGGGTCTGTGCTGGTGTGGTGGTGGTGGTTTCAGCAGATGAGGTGCCGGTTTCAGACTGGGTCGACGGAGAGGAAGATGACACCCCACCGGGTGTGGTGACCGGAGATGGTGGTGGATGGTAGAGGGGTGATGGTGCCCTCTGGTTGGACGCTTCGTTCGGTGGGTCCACCAGGAAGTTCAGGTCCACTTCCTGTGGGGCTGTATCAGTGTTGTCCCCATTAAGCAGCAAAAAGGGTTAGGGTTAGGGTTAGGGTTAGGGTTAGGGTTAGGGTTAGGGTTAGG
>NW_015151049.1:142678-146044 GCF_000732505.1 Cyprinodon variegatus
CAAAAGGCAGTAAAAAACAAATTGCACAGCAATAATTCGCGACGTTTCGGTTCCAATGAACCTTCATCAGGCTGATTGCTGTGCAGAGTGAACGGTTTTACAGAAAACTTTATTGTTGGAGTTCATGCTGAGCCGTGATTGGCTCAGGCTGCACCTGCTCGTCATGACACCATACAGAGAACTATAGATATATAATGCTTAGAAGATCGGAGACTATATACAGAGATACATACAGATGTATTCAGAAAAATAAAAACAAATAAAAATAGGTTGTCATAAAAAGAAAAAGAAACAAATTCCTTCATTGTTAGGCAAATAATGATCGTTTCTGGTTTTTATTGAACAAAAAACAAAGGAAAAAGAGAAAATATGATGTTTATTATTGAATATTTAGGTTTTAGAGAAGAATATATTTATTTATTATTTATATTCCTTTTGAGGTTTGGATTATATTATAATTTGGATGATATTTATAGTTTATTTCTGTGTTTATATTATTGTTTATTAATTATTTCTTGTTCCTTTTTCTATTTAGATGCCAGTGCTCCCCAAGAAGGTAAGTGGTAAAAGGCCAATCTAGAAGATAGCCCGGTATAGATCCAGGGCTTCTGATAAAGGCATCCTCAGTCCATTTGTGGTCTGATGCCTCCCTCTAGTGGTTGAAATATTTCATCACACCCATTATTCTGAATTTTGTTTTGTTGTACAGGATTGGATTTTTACCATTGGGATCTGATTAGTGTGGAGTGCTCGTAACACCCTGTGGTCTGCTGAATGGTCCCAGAATTGGAGTAGAGTGTGAGGTAAATATTATTTACTTTATTAGTTTTTTTATACAGAGCCCAGGTGAGTATTTTTTAGGGTTAGGGTTAGGATGTATATTAGGGCTTGGTCTATAAGGTTCCAGATTTTAGGTTTAGGGCCACGGTAAGTATTTTTTTAGGTTTAGGGTCATGGTAAGTATTTTTTTAGGGTTAGAATAGATGTTAGGGTTCCGGTAAGTATTCCTTAGGGTTAAGGTTAGTTAGAAGTTTGGTATATAGGGTTCATAGATTTTAAGTTTAGGCAAGGTACGTGTAAATTTAGGTTTAGGTCAGATTAGAGGTTTGGTTTATAAGGGTGATGGAATTTAGGTTTAGGCAAGGTGAGTATTAATTTAGGTTTAGGTCAGATTTAGAGGTTTGGTTTAGAAGGATGATAGAATTTAGGTTTAGGCAAGGTGAGTATGGGTTTAGGTTTAGGTCAGATTTAGAGGTTTGGTTTAGAAGGATGATAGAATTTAGGTTTAGGCAAGGTAAGTATGGGTTTAGGTTTAGGTCAGATTTAGAGGTTTGGTTTAGAAGGGTGATAGAATTTTAGGTTTAGGCAAGGTAAGTATGGGTTANTGTGGCCCTAAACCTAAAAAAATACTTACCGTAGCCCTAAACCTAAAATCTGGAACCTTATAGACCAAGCCCTAATATACATCCGAACCCTAAAAAATACTTACCTGGGCTCTCTATATATAAAATCAATAAATAAAATAATATTTACCTCACACTCTACTCCAATTTTGGGACCACTCAGCAGACCATAGGGTGTTACGAGCACTCCACACTAATCAGATCCCTATGGGAAAAATCCAATCCTGTAAAATAAAACACAATTCAGAATAATGGATGTGATGAAATATTTCAACCACTAGAGGGAGGCATCAGACCACAAATGGACTGAGGATGCCCTTATCAGAAGCCCTGGATCTACACTGGGCTATCTTCTAGATTGGCTCTCTAATACTTACCTTCTTGGGGAACACTGGCATCTAAATAGAAAAAGGAATAAGAAATAATTAATAAATAATAATATAAACACAAAAAACACAGAAATAAATTATAAATATCATCCAAATTATAATATAATCCAAACATCAGAAGGAATATAAATAATAAATAAATATGTTCTTCTCTGGAAACAAAAAGATTAAATAATAAACATCTTTTTTTCTCTCTCTTCCTTTTTTTTCTCTGTTGAATAAAAACCAGAACAATCATTATTTGCCTAACAATGAAGGAATTTTCTTTTTATGACAATCTATCTTTCTTTGTTTTTATTTTTCTAAATACATTTGCTTGTATGAATCTCTGTATATAGTCTCCGATCTTCTAAGCATTGTATATCTATAGTTCTCTGTATGGTGTCATGACGAGCAGGTGCAGCCTGAGCCAATCACGGCTCAGCATGAACTCCAATAATAAAGTTTTCTGTAAAACCGTTCACTCTGCACAGCAAGCAGCCTGATGAAGGTTTGTCGAAACCGAAACGTCGCGAATTATTGCTGTGCACTCTGTTATTCGTTGCTTTTTGCCAATAAATGCCTGTTGGCAAAAGCGGAAACCACAGTCTTGGACCCTTCTTACCGCATTACTTTATTTTTTTGTTTTTTTCTTTAAGAAAAGTTTAGCTAGCAAGAGCAGTTACTAGCTCCTAGATTAGCCTGCACCTTCTCAGAAATCCCCGCAGCAATTTTGTGACTCCATGGCGTGGAGAGAGGAAAACCTGGAAGACGGCTGGACTACAGTTACCTACCACCGGGGGCGCCCACGGTTCAAACCACACCAGAACCAGCACCAGAACCGCTCTCGGAGGTATGGGTACGGCTCCAGATCACCATATCCAGCCCACAACAGATCCTATGCATCGGTCACACGCAAACCGCACGGGGGGACACGATCACCACCACGCAACAGAGAACGCTACGGGGGGGAGAGACGACCGGCCAAACACAATGAGCCGCGGTCCCATGAACGCCGCTACAGCGGCGTGCAACCCCGCTACGGAGGAAGCGACTCCAGACAGCCACCACAGTGCCGTGATTGCCAGCACGCTCAGGTCCAACGGCCCACAAACGCACCACGCCCGTATCAACAACCCAAGCGCTACGGGCCAGGGAACGGGCAGAGACCGAACCAGAACCAGCCAAACTGGAGCCGCCACTACGAGCAGCCCTCAAATGCACCACGCCCCTTCCAGCAGCAACATCACCACGGGCCGTCAACGAACCAGCGCCACCAACAGCATCAGGATGATCACTACGACCAGGTACAACGGTCTTCAAACGCACCACGGCCCTTCCAACAACAGCACCGCTATGGGCCTTGGAAAGGACCCAGACCGAACCAGCATAATTGGAACCGGCGCGACGACCAGCCGCAACAGCCACTGAACGCACCACGCACCGACAACCACCAGCAGCAGCGCTACGGGCCACACAGCGGGCCGGGACAAAATCAACACCGGCAGCCATGGAGACCACAACAATGGCGCCCGCAGCAACAGGTGGACCAGGGGCAGAACCAAGCCCCCAATCAGAACCCCAGCCAGCCCCAA
>NW_015151049.1:149076-150397 GCF_000732505.1 Cyprinodon variegatus
ATTAAAGATACCTATGACTTTATTAATAAAATAAAAAACATCACTATACCTGAGGGCTCCATTCTCTTTACTATGGATGTAGACAGTCTCTACACCAATATTGATATTGGGGAGGGCATTGAGGCTGTCAAAAACCTTTTCTTCCGTCACCCTGACAGCAGACGGCCTGACAGGGAGCTCATCCAACTCCTTGAGATTAATCTGAGGAGAAATGATTTTGAGTTCAATGGTCAGTTCTTTCTCCAGATCAAAGGTACAGCTATGGGAAAGAGATTTGCTCCGGCCTACGCTAACATTTTCATGGCCGAATGGGAGGCAGCAGCATTAGATAAATGTCAGAAAAAAACGCTCTTCTACTACAGATACTTGGACGACATCTGGGGTGTTTGGACACATTCGGAGGATGATTTTAAGGAATTTCTTTGCTCTCTTAACACACACAATCCATCCATCACTCTGAAATCCACCACCAGCGTTAAAGCTGTGGACTTCTTGGATACAACCACATATTTAGGCCCACAATTCAGCACAACAAATAAACTAGACGTTAAAGTCTATTTCAAGCCCACTGACACACACGCATTATTATTTAAAAGCAGCTTCCATCCTAAACACACCTATTCTGGATTAATAAAATCACAATTACTCAGATTCCATCGCATTTGCACTCAAGAATCAGACTTTTTGGAAGCCACCAGAACCCTTTTCAGAGCCTTAAGACAGAGGGGTTACAGCAAAAGCTTTCTCCATAAATGCAGAGCGTCCTTCCTTCAGCTCAGACCCCCAGATGCCGCTCCGGCCATCCCTCTGATCACCACCTACTCCGCCTCGGCAGGTCAGCTGGTCCACAATATTAAAAACAATTTTTCTAAACTTCAATCCAGCACCCAAATTCTCAAAAAGCATAAGATCATCGCAGCCTACAGAAAAAACAAAAATCCGCAGGACTTCTTGGTGAGAGCCAGGGTTAAACCGCTCCATCCATCCAAGGTCAAAGGTCACAGTGACTTTTTCAAACAGCTTCATTGGATCAGAAACAAATTCAACAACACAGTTTATCAATTAGACTCATCTGGACACCCCAAAACAAAAAACTGTGTTTATTTAATTAGCTGCAAGACCTGTCAGAAGCAATATGTGGGAGAAACCAGCAACTCTATTCTCACCCGTTTCACACAACACAGATATAACATATCCAGAAAAAAAGACACACACACATTGCTGGTTCAACATTTTATTTTACATGGATGGAAGGCCCTAACTGCCACCATCCTCCAATCCAACAGCACATGGTCCACAGCCCAACGTAGAAGAGCTGAAC
>NW_015151049.1:156091-167134 GCF_000732505.1 Cyprinodon variegatus
TGTTCTGTTCAGACCAATGCTTGCCTTAAAACTTTCCTTTTTGATAAAGCTTATAGTTAGAGTGGCTCAGGTTATCCTGAGCTATCTCTATAGTTATGCTGCTATAGGCTTAGACTGCTGGAGGACATAGGGACCCCATTTCATCATTCTGCTTCATTCTATCTCTATTCTCCCACTTTGCAGAATCTGTTAGTTCAATCTCTAACGTTCTGCTCTCTGCTTTTTCTCAGAGTAGCTTTGCCTCGTCTGTTCCTGTTTGGCTGTGACGACATCCTGGAGAGAAACATTAGCTGTGCTGCTGCCATCAACACCCTTGTTTATACAAGCTGGAGATTGGCCTGTTTTCCTGTGTAGTCCTGTTTATCTGACCGTGACTGACTGGATATGCTCTCTTCGTCCTCTGGCATGGGAGCTGGCTGAGAGCTCGTCTGCCTGGCAGTGTGTTTTCTGGATGGGGCCGCCTTTTGCAGCTGCTTTTTGTATATCTGCTTTGCTCACACTGAGCCTGGTTCTGCTGGAGGTTTCTTCCTGTTAAAAGAGAGTTTTTCCTCTCCACTGTCGCTACAAGCATGCTTAGTATGAGGGACTGTATTTGAGTCAATGAGTCAATGCAATCAACTGGTTTTCCTTAGATAGAAAACTTTGAATCAATTCAACTGTACGATCTGGTTGAACTCTAAAGTGCCTTGAGATGATATGTGTTGTGAATTTGGCGCTATATAAATAAACTGAATTGAAAATTTAATTGAATCAATGACCTGCGGTAGCGCTCCTTTTTCCAAACAGGGTGTAAAAGTCTTTTACTAAAGGAGCTTTTCAGCTCCTCTACAGTCCGGTGCAGAGGGTGGAAGGTGTTGTTCATGATGAGTGGAAGCTTGGACAGCACCCTCCTCTCAGCCACTTCCTCCACTGAGTCCAGAGTGCAGCCTAGGACAGAAACGGACTTCTCACTAGTTTGTCAAGTCTATTTCTGTCCTGGTTCAGAAAGACTTTCAGCTCAGGTGTCACACAGGGGTGGTTGTTTGGGAAGCTCCGTAGCTGTCGTGTGAGCACGATGCTCTCCACATTGTGTTTCATCACCATAAAAGATTTGGGACATGCTCCAGTCTGCAGTTCTCAAACAATCCCTCAGTTTCCCAGAGGCCTCCTCGGAGCAGACTTTCTCTGACTTCTTCTTCACTATTGTCCTTGTCACATTGGCATTTCATTGAAGAGCAGGTAGTAAAGATTATGATCTGAGCATCCTAGTGGGGGGTGGGGGGTGTCGGCGTCTTTAATGTTTGTGTGACCACTTACACCATAATGAACTTTTTGAAGACTTTCAAAGCTAATCATAACACTGAAACAGCTCTGGTGAAAGTCACTAATGATATTCTCATGGCCTCAGATAATGGACTTCTATCTGTACTTGTCCTGTAGATCTCAGTGCTGTATTTGATACAGATGATCATAATATTCTTTTACAAACAATTCAATTCAAATTATTTATATAGCCCCAAGTCACAACTTATCATCTCAAGGCACTTAAGAGTTCACCAGATGATAGTCAATTTGATTCAAAGTTTTCTATCTAAGGAAAACCAGGTGACTGCATCAACTTATTTACTCGAATGCAATCCCTCACTCTAAGCATACTTGTAGCAACAGTGGAGAGGAAAAACTCCCTTTTAATAGGAAGAAACCTCCAGCAGAACAAGGCTCAAATAGACGGAAGCAGAGATACAAAAAGCAACTGTAAAAGGCGGCCCCGTCCAGGAAACACACAGCCGGGCAGACAAGAAAAAGCAGAGAGAGCAGAATGTTAGAGATTGAACTAACAGATTCTGCAGAGTGGGAGAATAGAGATAGAATAAAGCAGAATGATGAAAAAGGGGTCCCTATGTCCTCCAGCAGTCTAAGCCTATAGCAGCATAACTATAGAGATAGCTCAGGATAACCTGAGCCACTCTAACTAGAAGCTTTATCAAAAAGGAAAGTTTTAAGCCTAGCCTTAAAAGTAGACAGGGTGTCTGCCTCACGGACTAAAACTGGTAGTTGGTTCCACAGGAGAGGAGCCTGATAACTAAAAGATCTGCCTCCCCTTCTACTTTTAGAGATTCTAGGAACCACTAGTAAACCTGCAGATTGAGAGCGAAGTGCTCTGTTAGGAACATAAGGAACAATCAGATCTCTGATAACAGATGGAGCTTGGCCATTTAAGGCTTTATATGTGAGGAGGATTTTAAATTCTATTCTGGATTTAACAGGAAGCCAATGAAGAGAAGCCAGGATAGGAGAGATATGATCTCTCTTTTTCATTTTCATCAGAACTCTGGCTGCAGTATTTCGGATCAGCTGAAGGCTTTTAAATACAGTTTGTGGACTTCCTGATAGTAAAGAATTACAATAGTCCAGCCTTGAAGTAACAAATGCATGGACTAGTTTCTAAGCATCACCCCTGGACAGGAGATTTCTCATTTTTGCAATATTCCTCAGATGATAAAAGGAAATTCTAGAAGCCTCTTTGATATGGGATTTAAATGACAGGTCCTGATCAAAAACAACACCAAGATTTTTTACTTTATTATGTGAAATCAGGTTAATCCCATCCAAATGAAGTGACTGACTAATCAGCTTCTTTTTGCTTTAGAGTCATCCTTGTATTGTCATTATTACAGTTTCTTTGTTTCCTTTAAATATTTCAATATTTTAGAAAGCATATTAATTTAATTTAGGTCTGGGTTGCCATGACATTACAAGGCAATTATGTATGTTATCTCTGTTTTTTTGTTTTCATATCAAAACCCTGTGAATTTAGCTTATGAAGAACCCCTAAGCAGCATTAACTAATGGGAAAATTAAAGAAATAAAACCATAATTGCCAAAGTAGAATTTTTAGTTTTTTGGAGCATTGAAGATGTTATTGATCTGTGTGTAATGCATAAATTATACCAAAATCAAGGGCAAATTCATTTTATTTAATCAATTTGATCCCATTCAAATGAAGTGACTGACTAATCAGCTTCTTTTTCAAGAACTAACCCTAACCCTATGTTTTGTCTGAATCAAGGAGCAGAAAGTTAAGAGTCATCCAGGTATTTATGTCTTCAGACATGCCTGTAATCCATTTAATCATTTGGCTTCATCTGGATATATAGACAGATATAGCTGAGTATCATCTGCATAATAGTAGAAATTAATCCCATGCTGTTTAATAATTCTACCAAAGTAAATTATATAGAAGTCCTCCCCTAACCAGCAGGGTGCAGCAAATACGGGCTGAGCTATGTCGCCCTACAGATAGAGAGAGAACTGTCACTCTGACACTTTCTATGGCATCTCAATTGAAAGCAGTTTAAAAATATTGGAAAATAAATGTGAGCAATTTTGTAACACTACAGTGGAAGTAAAAGGACAGAAATGGTTTTGATCAAGGTTTATTTTCTGGCCACAATTTGTTTTTCCAGAGGTTTATCCTTTACGGTACAAGATGCACAAATAACATACAGCTTAGAAACATAAATTAAAACATCCGGAATGCATACAAATTGTGACATATTTTTCATTATACTGAAACCAATTGCAAAAGGTTGATATATAATTTTACATATTGTACAAGTAAATAAACAGTCTTTTTTTTATAAATATTCATTAAATGAAACTTTTCTTCATTGGTTTTATAATGTATCAAACATTTACATACTCCTGCTGCAAGTTAAGCAGCAACATTTGTAAAACATTGTTTTCTTTTTTATGTTCTTTTTATGTTCCTTTCATATCCTCTTACAGTCTAAGATCCCCAGCTTGCTTAAAGAACCCTAGATCTGCAGCAGTTTAAATTGTGTCTGCCTCTTTCCCTGATTCTGAGTTTGAGATTGGCTTCAGTTTGGATGCACGGCGCATGGCGCTGCTTCTTACCGTCTGGCGCAGGGAAGACAGACGGCTACGGAAACCCTCTCCAGAGAAGAAATACAGCATGGGGTCAAAGCATGAATTGGAGGCAGCTAGGCACAGTGTCACAACAACAGACTTTTGCATGAGTGTCTGCTCTGAGCAGGTTGACTTCCTTGATAAGAAATTCAGGTGCATGGTGCGTTGAATGTGATACGGCATAAAACTGATCAGGAAGGTCAGCAGGACAATGACAATCATTCGGATGGCTTTTGATGCTGAGTCCTGGTTTCGCCGGGCAGCTGGGGTGCGAGAAAGAAGAGTACGGACTATGCCGGCATAGCAGATAAGTATAGTTAGGAACGGCATGATAAATCCTATTACAAGAGAAAAGTAGTTCAGCCCCTGCAGTTTGGGTAGTCGATCACTTTCAGATTTTGGTGGCTCAAAGCATTTGGTCTTATTTGTCATTGGGTCTTTAGATTGACCAGACATAAGAAATGGGGAAGATGCAGCACTACTAAAGATCCAAATCCCCAGGCATACAAGACGAGCACGGTTCGCTGTCACTAGCCTCAGGTTCTGCACAGGAAAAACTATGGCAACAAACCGTGTGACCGACATGGCAGTCATAAAATAAATGCTGCAGTAGAGGTTCACATAGAGAAAGTAGGAGCTGATCCGACAGAGAAAATCTCCTTGTTCCCAATGACCTTTTCTAACATAGTAGAGAACTCGAAGTGGCAAAGTCATTACACACAGCAAATCGGACATGGCAAGGTTCATCATATAGACATGAAAGGGCGTGCTCTGTCTGTATGTTTTAATCAACACCATCAGGGCAAAACCGTTCCCCACAAAGCCCAACACGGTGATGAGGGAGTATGATGTGGAGTAGACCTGATTACGGAAATCATCAATAGAGGGACAGTTGTCTGTGTTGTTTCCCATGCTGTCTGACACGTTCGCTTGCTCCATTTCTTGTTGCAACTGCTGAGACAGAGAAAGAGTACATAATACAATATCTTAAACCATAAAACTAATCCAATCCCTTCCTACAACATACAAGCGAAAAAAAAATACATAAAACAATTGTGATGATATAGATTAAATATGACCTATTTCCTCTGCGCTCTGTATCTAGCTGTGCATGCTCTGGAGAAAGCAGAGAGAGGAGATAAGCATTTCAAGATCCTCTTCCTGTCATGTGACAGATTTTATCAAAACAGTAAAGATAAAACATTAAATACGGCAGATGAATAAGTTTTGAAATGTACAGCTGCCATACAGTCTAATGATCCCTTAGTGGAGGAGTTGCCTTGGCGATGCCTCAAGCATTCACATAAGGTTTGTGTGACAAAAGAAAGATGTAAAAAAAAACCTTACACCCCCCCCCCCCTTGGAGTGTAGTTTTCCTAAAAAGAAAAATATATGAAATTACAAGTTAAATGGAGTAAAACCTTTTAGGGACATTTTATTTTTGCATCCTTAAAGAAGCAAAGTTAAATAAAAAAAATAAATAAATAAAATACCCCAATGCTTAAAGTAGCATTCTTGGTCAAGCAGCATAAGTTGAAAATGAAAATAGTCGTTTATATAATATGGTCATGTTTTATGTCTGATCAAATAAGGCTTTAAAAAGTTCCCCTTACCGCCAAACGTCTGTCCTATAAAAGCAGGTCCTCTCCTGGCTGGTGAGCACAACAGTGGTGCCGTTTCAGAGCGTCTCCTCCACTTCTCTCTCTCTTCTGCCTGATGCAACTGCAGCAGACTGTTTTCTGGGTTTGTCAAAGTAGGACTGGTCTAACTCCTCAGCTATGCAGCACAGGAACCAAATGACATCACAGACAGCCACAGAAACTTGTTTACATAAGATGAAAGAAAGAAGCACATTATACGTTGGTGCAAAAATGTTTTTTTTTTTTTTTTTTAACAAATTACAGTTTTCAACCCTGTGGATTTTAAATGCAGCTAAGTGCAACGCTTTGTCTTTGTGCCATTTCGTTGCCATCTATTTCTCAAAAAGTCCATAATGGGTTACACGTGACAACTTATTTTCCTCATGAGTCAACTTACATTACTAGATCAGTTGTTTGCTTTTTCTTGTCCAACCTGTTGTAATCAATCTCTTTATTTACCCTGCACATGTTGCATAAACTTTCATTGCTGAAGCTGGCTTTAGACTAGCTACCAACTGAAACACAGCTGATTCTTCTACTAATTACATAATGTGAGAAACATCAGTCTTAAGTTCTGTGAAGTCTGGTACCAGTGCTGTGTAACTACTAAGATCACATAACAATGTTAAGATATACACTATGAACTCTTTATGCCAAATCAACTGATATGTTGTTACTAATTTCCTCTTGGTTGTGCTGTTAATGAATGTTGCTTTTATAATGATGTAATGGGATTGGGAAATTCAAGTAGAAATGGACAAACTAATTTTCACTGCTGAGAAGGCTGTTGAGGTGGAGGTCCAAGATAATTCTTCTCTAAGTCAATTAGTGGTCTAAACGAACAGAAGCATCAGTCATCAAGCTTGTGTTCATCAGTGAGTCTTTGACATTAGACATTATTGGCTTCACTGTGCATTAAGCCCATCTCATACAAGTGCATTAAGTGTTTTGACCCTTCTCTGAGTTATTGGAATTGCACTTCTACTTTCCAAGTAATTTCTTATAAATCCTTACATTCATTAAATGTATACGTATTCAATCTCATATAAAAAACGTATCTACAATAAACTGGTTGGTAGGATAATTGGATAAACATTTACAAAGTAAAATGATAAATGCTTTATATCCTCACTTTAAAATTTGAAATTGTTAAATTTTTCTATCCTGAAACTACTAGATTAAATTTGAAAGAAATTATATTCTTATTTATAGATCTATGGTCTGTGTTGAATAAATTTTAAGCATATTAAAGCCTGTCAGTTCATGCTCTCCGTCCTGTCGGGGCCCTAGGCAGCACCTTGGCTCAACTCTTGGTGAAGGGGATTTTTGCAGCTAAAAGCTCAGTGGCTGGACTTTAAAGAAAGTGTATTTTTTTTACCTATAATCTTACCATTAACGCATTTCAAATCGGAAAAACACAAGTTAACTTTTATTGCTATGTCAGGAAAAATACCCAGGACTTCCATCTGCAAGTTCTAATATAGAAGCAAAGATAAAAATCTAATAGAGTTGAGTTTCTTGAAATGCTGTACCAGTTTCTTTGTGAATCATAATGATTGGGAAAATCTGATATTGTGGGTGGGAATAGGAGTTACTAAATCCCAATGAGGTTCCCATAAGTGGATTTCTGCTAAAAAAAAAAACAAACAAACATAGACAGAAACTGCTGCTTAACTTGTTCTACTTGTCTATTTATCTTAATTTACCTCCACACTTCCGAGGCATCACAGTGTTTGAATGGTGACATAGTTAAATGAAAGTTATAACTGCAAATGCAGAAGATGCACATTTTAAACTACTTTGTATCAATCTGGTATTAAATATTATAGTCACTGGATGACATCTATGTGGAAAAGCATTCATTATCATTAAAAGAAATCTTGGCATAAATGATAGCAGCAACAAACTAAACTGAAAGTGTTTTCTGGTTGTGTGGATGCCTCAATGCTTGCAAGTAGGCATGCAATTTCTGCAGATGGATTGCTGGCCTTTTTCCTCGTTAGTTCATCAGCCTTAAATCAAGGCTGATTAATCAACCTTCCTTATCCTCTGTACCTGAAATTCAATTGAATTTATATTATATTTATATATTTATTTATATAGTGTGGAAGCATGTTTTTTCCTCGGCCTAATGGGGGTGAGAGGAAAGCTGGGAGGGATAAAAGATAAGTGTTTAAAGTAACCGTTTCAATGTACTTTTCTAAATCCAACAATGCAAATCAGGTTGAAGGTATTTATGTGACAGGGGAAAAAATAAAAGTTGTGTCAGAATTCAAATACCTTGGCATTCTAATAGACTCTAAGTTTTAAATCCAAGATCAAAAAGGTATGCAATAGAATCAAATTCAATATTACAAATTTCAGTTTCATAAGATCAAACTTGTCACTCCAGGCAGCTAACATGTTCATGTACAGTATGGTTCTGTCGCACATCACCTACTGTCTTACAACCTGGTCATAGGCAAATAAAACCTCACTAAAACCTTTAGAATCTCTTTACAAACAGAAAATAAAAATTTTGGATAAAAAAAAACATCAAAATATCAACATTGTGACATTACACTAAAACATAAGCTTCTAAGCTGGGAAAACGTCATCAAGTATGCAAACCTCTGTCCATGGTCTGTCATCTCCTCCACTCAGTCAGTTTGTGACAATCAGGAAAACGCCAACATTAACACGGGTCAGCTAGAGGAGGCTGTGTTGGTCCTCTGTGTAAAAGTGCTTTTAGTCAAAGAACCTTTGCAGTTACAGCATCTCAGGAATGAAACTCTGTCCCTCAGTACATCAGAAAACTTACAACATTCACTATTTTCAAAAACCATTTAAAAAATTGGCTCATAACACATCAGTCATGTCAGCATTAGTTGAATGTCTATCATTAACAAGCCATGCTGCCACTTGTGTCTCTGCTGTGTGTATGTATGTATGTATGTATACAGTATGTATATATGTATGTCTGTATATATATATATATATATATATATATATACATACATATATATTAAACTATATATATATATATAGTTTAAATGTTTTATTCTATTTTGTGAAACCTAAAATCTCTAGTCCAGCGAACAATTACTCTGTATTGTTAAATCAGTTTTGAGGAGTTATAGCTGTTTTTTTTTCTTTTTATATTTGTATTTTTCATTGTAGAATGCTTACTGTTGTGTTTTTTAAGATCTGTCCAGGGACAACAGCTGGAAAATAGCCTTTTGGCTAATTCTGGTGCATTTGCAGGAATGCTTTTTAATTTACACTGTCCGTGTCAATTAAATAAATCAAATTAGATCCTCATCCTCCTTCATGCCATGAACAGAAGACACCTGTTCTGAAATGTTTATCTAGCCAATGAAATATATATTAAAGATACATTTGAATTCTTATGCAGATTGATCTTCTTGGTAAAAGTGGCACTGGAAAACCCCTCCTGTCAAGAGAGGGCGCTACTGCTGTTGTTGGCGATACGTATTGCGTTCACTTCCTGTTTTGACTACTAAGTGAAGAAGTGTTGTTGCTGTTCAGGCTATCTCTGTCTGAATAAAGTTCTTTTTTCTTTGATATCTCTGCATCTACGTAACTTACTGTCCAGAACCACTTTAACACATCTCTACTTCTCTACTGAGCATTTGTCAGTTTCACACAGTTTTATTTCTGGGAGTAAGGATTAAATTCAGTTTATTTGTATAGCACCAATTCACAACACATTCACACACTCAAGGTACTTTACAGTTCACCTTCTTCTATCTAAGGAAAACCAGTTGATTGCATCGACTCATTGACTCTTCAGCAATCCCTCACACTAAGCATGCTTGTAGCGACAGTGGAGAGGAAAAACTCCCTTTGAACAGGAAGAAACCTCCAGTAGAACCGGGCTCAGTGTGAGCGGCCATCTGCTGAGGCCCACTGGGGTTCAAGGAGACAGAAGCAGACATAGAAAAAGAAGCATAGATACAAAAGGCAACTGTCAACCAGCTCCACAGGCGGCCCCGTCCAGGAAACACACAGCCAGGCAGACGAGCTCCGAGCCAGCTCCCATGTCAGAGGATGAAGAGAGCACATCCAGTTAGTCACAGTCAGAGAAACAGGACTACACTGGAAAACAGGCCAAGCTCCAGCATCTAGAAACAAAGGTTTAGCCTATACTAGCCTAGGAGTAGCTAGCCTCGGCTAGCGCTAGCTTAGCATTGCTATGGCTTCTCTTTCTCCCTCCCTTGACTCTTTTCCAACGGTTCCTTCTTCCTCTCCTCTCTCCTGCTCTCTGTGTCAGATGTTCAGTTATTCCTCTGCCTCCTTTAGTGATAATGGGATGTGTAATAAGTGCAGTATTGTTGTAGCTTTGAAAGCAAGGGTGTCAGAGTTAGAATCCAGGCTTCAGGCTGTTGAACATCCAGGAGTTAAAGTATTTTTAGTCCTCAAAAACCCTGACCGCCCAGGTTGCAGACAAGGAAGCAGACTCGTAGTTTAACACACGTCTGTGCAGCTTCTCTACCGTTACCCACTCATTACTCCATCCAGACAGGGTTGGTGTTCAATACTGACAGGGTCATCATAGTGGGGAATTTTACCATCCATGCTTGATAGCTTAACAGTAGCCTTTAATGCTATCTTAGACGCTATTGGCTTTGTGCAAAATGTAAACAAATTCTCATCTTCATACTTTGGATCTTGTGCTGACATATGCCCTAGAATGTGAATAAAAAACAGTATTTCCTCACAACCCTGTCCTCTCTGACCACTTTCTAATAACCTACAGGATTACTTTAACAGAGTTCTCCTCCCCCAAAAGAAGGTTTCACTCTAGCAGATCATTATCAGATAGTGCAGTTATAAATTTTAAAGAAACCATTTCACTTTCTCTCTCTTCTGAGTCACTGAGCAGTGTTGCAGTGTGCAAAAGCTTAGTTTATTCCCCTTCACAGTTTGAGAATTTTATTGATGGGGTTGATAGTTCTCTGCATACTGCCTTAGAGAGCCCCTTTGAAAATGAATTAAAACCATTAAAAATAGAAAGCTGGCTCGCTGGTTTAATGCAGAGCTGCGCACTTTGAAGCAAAATGCTAGGAAACTGCAGAGAAAATATCGCTCCACAGGGCTACGGGAATCCTTCCTAGTCTGGAAAAATAGTTTACTGCTGTATAAGAGGACCCTTTGTAAAGCAAGAGCAGCAGATTTCTCCTCATTAATAGAAGAGAATAAGAATAATCCTAGATTTCTTTTTAATACAGTTGCTAAACTCACCCAGAATCATAGCTCAGTTGAACCATCAATTCCACCTGCTCTTAGCAGTAATGATTTTATGGAATTCTTTATAAATAGGATTGATCTTATTAAAAATAAGATCATTAGCACTCCTCTATCCATGATTGGTTTGTCTCTGGAGGGGGGGGCAGCATCTGAGGTAGTCATGGAATCTGAACCGGGTTTAGACTGCTTTGATCCAGTTGAACTTACAGAGTTAGCAAAACTATTGTCTTCATCTAAGCCTTCA
>NW_015151049.1:169149-170236 GCF_000732505.1 Cyprinodon variegatus
CTGTTGGAATCCAGAGGGCGATGTGGATCCCTTCCTGGGGGTTTCTGTGTTTTCTGTTGGAATCCAGAGGCTAGCCCACTAGAGGGCGCAGTGGATCCTTTCCTGGGAGCTGATGCTCAGCGCTGATGGGAAAGCTTAATCATGAGCTGATTCCCATCAGCTCATGATTAAGCTTTCCCTATATAAGCTGAGTGATAGCTTCACTCTGGGCCGGATTGTTGTCCTTGCCATGGAAGCAAACCTGAGCCACCCTGCCTGTTGAACTCTGCCTGTCTGAACCTGTGAATCTGTGAGTTTTGGAAACCTGTTAACCTGTACACCTGAATCTAACCTGCTCTGTCCTCTCTGCCTTCCAGGGCAGAACCCTGTGTGTTCATCCAATAAAATATTGGACTTTCCCCTGCCTGTCTGTTCTGTGAGTTCTGCATTTGGGCTAGAAAACCTCCCACACCATGACAGAACAATCCGGCCAACAGACTAGCCCAGCAGACTCCTTCTACCCGCTCCTGGAGAGGCCCGCTCTGAAACGTCCGCCTCCACCCTGGCAGGTGGCATGGAATCGACATGATGAGGAGTTGGTGGCCTCTTTAGCTCCTGAGCTCGCTCTGAGCCGTCTAGAGACCCCTGAGCCCACTCTGAGCCGTCTGGTAACTCCTGAGCCCGCTCTGAGCCGTCTAGAGACCCCTGAGCCCGCTCTGAGCCGTCTGGAGACCCCTAAGCCCGCTCAGAGTCGTCCGCCATCATCCTGGTGGGTGGAGTGGCGTCGGCGTAATGAGGAGTGGAATCGTAAATGGGAGATGGAGCAGTGTCGACGAAATGAGGAGTTGGATTGCAAATGGCAGGAAACTCTTAGCCATCTAAGGACCCCTTGGCCCGGTTGGAACCATCGGGAGACCTCTGAGCCTGCTCTGTTTTATCCAGAGACTCCTGAATCTGCGGCCTCTTCACTTCCTGTGGAACCGCAATCGGCGGCCTCCTGTGTTCCTGTGGAGCCACAATCGGTGGTCTCCTGTGTTCCTGTGGAGCCACAATCGGTGGTTTCCTCTGCTCCTGATTCGGAGCCACAGTCGGTGGCTTCCAGTGCTCC
>NW_015151049.1:172826-174348 GCF_000732505.1 Cyprinodon variegatus
GCCTGAGTTCCTTTAAATCAAGACTAAAAACACATTTGTTTAGGATCGCCTTCGACTGTTCTAGTTAAACAGTTCAACTGAAATATCATTAGTTCAACTTTTTTATTTTCTTTAGTCCAACTGTTTTTAATGTTCTTTTTTGTTTCTGCATTTTTAAATTATATATTTATTTTTTTCCTACTTGATTAGATTCTGTTTTATTTTCCTATATTTTAATCATGTAAAGCATTTTGCATTGTCTTTGTACTGAATTGCGCTATACAAATAAATTTGCCTTGCCTTGCCTTTCAGGGCCAGCTTTCTTGACATGTGACACAGGCGGTTGCTTAAGGCACCATCTGCTGGTCAGGGTGCAAAATTTCATAAAAATAAATAGAATTAAATGTATCTATTATGAAACCATGGATCCCTTTGCTGCTTGAAAGTTCAGAAAAGTTAAGTTTTAAACCTTAAGAATGTTAGCAAGATTTTTGTGTTTAAAGCCCCTGTCACACATTGACGATTTAGCCACCGAATGCCCGACATCCCAGAACGCACCTTTCCCTAAACACAAATGAAGGAAATGAAGACTGCTGTGTGTAAGGATCTCCAAAAAAGGTAATTTTTTTATGTGTCTTTTTTTTTTGCAGCACACTGCAATTCCATAACATTTATGAAAAAAACTGATCATATGGGAAACAGTTAAGTGATGTTGAAGGTATGTGGGTCTGAAGGATGATCTCTCCATTGCTTCAGCACTTGATCCAAGGTTTAAGGCCCCACTTTTTTGGTCAGATGATTCTGAGCGAGAGGAAGTGTTCATGCAACTTGTAGCTCTCACTAAGGACTTGGCCACTTTTAAAAGCTCAGTGAGTACTTAATAAAAAAATGCACACTATAATTTACAGATTTTTTTTCTAGCTATCAAATGGAATGCTAATCTGTCTGTAATTATTTAAACACTCACTAGCAAAGAAATTAAACCATATTTATTTTGATTTTTACAACCCCAAAATGCATGTTGAATTAACTATATGAAATTATAAAGCTGTTCCTGCTATTTTATTTTTATTTATTTTTCAAGAGCACCAGAGTGGGCTGATGGATGTAGACCGTGAGGTAATCGAACCCCTGGAGCAGCAGGGAGAGCCAGCTGATGACCCTTCTGGACCACCATCAAAGAAAGCAAGGGACTCTTGTGCTCTGGCTGATCTCTTTGGAAGCTCATATACAACCCCAGCAGTAGTGTCCAGAACCACAGATACGAAGGCATTAGATGAGGTGATCCATTACAAAGAGGTACAACCACTGCCACTCCCAAAAATCCACTCCATTGGTGGAGAGAGGATGTGGGGGAATACTCACTGTTATCATGCAAAGATAAAAGGTACTGCTGCATCCAAGGTAGTAGTGTACCTGCTGAAAGGATCTTTTCAACAGCAGGTGACATAGTCACAGCCCAGACACTGCCGAAAACTCCCGTAAATTGTCAGAAATTGACGTGGACTTTCTTAGGCAGTGTTCCCCCCATGCCTCCCCCCCC
>NW_015151049.1:177368-182981 GCF_000732505.1 Cyprinodon variegatus
CAAATTGTCGGAAACTGACGAAAATCAAGGAGATCTGCAGGAGTTTACGGGGACGAAAATCTCACTTTTCATGCAGTGAGAGAAGTGATTTGAAGCCTGAGCATGTGGATCAGCTGCTGTTTCTGAAAAAGAATCCTCTTAGCCTGTAGCCAGAAATCGGGAAATGTAGTTTAAGGTTTATCATTTCATGTTCAATAGCTTTTGGGCCAACGTTTTCAGTGCAATTCAGTTTAATACAGCTCCGATATTTATGTTTAAGTCTGCACTGCACTAATATGCACAAATAAGTTATTGATGTGCAATTTTATCTATATTACAATCTCAGGAGCTTTGTTTTAGTTTACTTTTCTTGCACTTTATTTTATATTTTTTATACAGAACAGTGTTTTTATAATCTTCTGTTTGCACATTGCAAAAATTTCTTGAATTGTTCCATTTCATGTTTAGCTGCTCGTTGATATTTTTACATGAGCATGAAAATGGCTATTAAATGTCAACATTAACTCAATCATTTGTCTTTCTACTTTTTTTCCAATTGAAATTCAGCATTGAATTGAATCGAATCACATCGCAACAGCAATAATCAAATTCAAATTGAATCGGGAGGTTCCTAACAATACCCAGCCCTAGTAGAAAAATTTCAACATATCCATAATATTTTTTATCTAAATATTGTTGAACCATACTTGAATCTGAAATTCCCTCCTTGTATTTTTGTTTAAACAGCAAAGTTAAATCGGTATCAATTGCAGGCAACACAGATTGATGAGTTAATGATGTAATAACTGTTTCACCTATATTTATTTGAGATAATTCAAGATCTTTTATAGTACTATCTACTGTCCAATTTCTGGTTAGGAGTGTTGACCACATAACTGCAAGAGTTGTTTGATTTTCTGATTGTCTTTTTTTTTAAGTGTTAATGTATTTATGTTTTTAACAGATGCTAGAGCGGATGGACGCAGGGAGGATCCATCACACTCATCTTCTGACTCACCCTATGATGGGGATGAGTTCTGAAAGAGAACTGACCGTTTCCTCCTGTCAACCCCCTTTATACCAAAACGCAGCCAATACGCCATTATACAGTAGCTGGAAACACGTTCAGCGCTCATCTGGAAAACGTCAGATACGTTGATATGGGTTGGAGAGAAGTTCTTGATAAGTTACGAATAAGTTATGCACAAGTTAGGTTTTGGATAAGCTATGACAACTTATGAGTAACTTACACTTAATATATGTCAATGATTAGATAACTTATCTGTAACTTATGCCCCATGTATGGCATATGCTAGTATACGTCGGGAAATTTGGAGCATGCTCAACGTACGTGTTCGACATACTTATACAAAACTGACCCATAACTTATCCAATGCGTGCCACATTTTTGACAGATTTTCTGTACATTAGGCATATGCAGTCTAAATTGTCAAGGTGTGATGTGGAGTTTAAATTGTCTCTTTGAGGAAATCGCCCAAAATCTAATCCAACATGGCCCAAACCTAAAAAGAAGGCACTATAACTTATTCTTCTTTGCCTCCCCTTATGCAATATATTTGAATATTTAAGGTTTTCTTTCCATTGTAGTGTCATTTTGGATGGCATTGTGGATGAATTGTGCAACAGAAATAAACTTCCCTGTAGTGTTAAAGACAGACAGCTGCAACAACCCACCAACGTTTTAAGTGGAATGTGGCCTCTTCTTCTGCTATGGATGACCTTAAGAAGTAATTAATACATTATTTCTTTCCCTGTGGTCTATTTGCCATAAACAAATTTTAATTTTTCTCTATTTCATTGAGGCAGGGTGCATATTTGAACTGAACACAAAAGCTCTTCTGCTTCGGCAGCAAACCAAGTCCTTTTATGGAAGTTGGTGCAGTGGTTCTATGTGTTCTCAGCCAGTTAACATAAATCATGACAACATGGCTCCTCTCTTACTCTGTGACTTCACACTGTTGGAAAATTGTGAGCTTTTTGCAACTTTTATCTACTGCCATTTGGTAGCAATATCTACAAATAATTTGATGCACAGCTTGTGGTCCTGATATTGTAGAGGAGACACCTATATTTAGGTGGTCTACAGACAGTGTGAAAATAAATTTAGACAATGAGAAAGGTTTTCTTAATGTATTCTTTTAAAAATAACAGAACTGCATAAAAGGATGTTTTTTAGGCCAATTTATTGCTGTAATACATTGTTTGCCATAGTTGCTAAATTGTAAGTTTCACTCAGGAAGATGCAGCCTCTTTTAAAGCTTCAGTGGTTTCAAAGCTGCTGAGATTAAGCAGATAGACTGTTACTGCTCCTCACAGCATTTGTGAAAGCTGTGATCTGCAAACAGTTTTTCACCTTTTATATCTAGGACAACTCAGGTCAGTCACAGGTCATTTCTAGCATGTGCAACTTTATGCATTCAATACCTTTCTTCTTTATTGTGGGAGAGAAAAGAGAAAGGTCAACTCAGAATTAATTGACTACTTAATTTAAAACCCAGTTAAAGAGTGTTATTGAGTAGTTATATGGTAAAATATTGGTTGTCATAAATGTGTGAGCTTGTTTAGTGACAACTTTAACGTGCAAACAGCACCAGGATCCAAGATAAGAGCAGAAAGGTTAGATGGTAGTTATGGGGACATTTGAAGTAGTTTTGCATTATTAAAATCTGTACACATAGCACAGTCAGGTTCAGCATTAGAAAACAGAAATGGTTTGGAAAAGCTACAAACTTCTTTATATATTCAAACTGACAGTCTGGATATGACAGGGCTCAGAGAAAACAGAGGCAGATGGTAACTCTGAAAGAGCAAAGTTATTCAAAACCACTCTACTTTTATTTGTGAAAAATATCTTTACTTTTCCTTCCATTTCAGAGTAAAGCACTCATTTTCAATGGCCCTGGTCTTAAGACAGAGCACAGCCTAATCATCCCCCATCATTGTGTCACTCAAGTCTCCACTTTGGACTCTTTCTCTTTTTCTAGGCACTATTATCTCTCTGGGCCTCAAATGGGAACTGATCATCACCTCCCTCATTAATAAGACATACTAGATAAAGTGCCTTTTGGGGCATAAGAAGGGGGACTGGCTGCAATCTTCCTTCCCTCAGAAGCGGAAAACCTTTAGGGCCATGAGTTAAGCAGGAAAGATTACAACTGAGCCTTCCCAACCAGGACACAAACTGTTTTAGACTCTCTCCTAGGAAACTTCCCCACTGGAAAAAAAACAAAAAAACGGTTTACTGTAGTTGTTGTCATGGTACTTTTCCTGTACAACTTGCATTTCTCTCTTTAAAATTTGATATTTCCAAATCTATTTATGTTAACTGTATATTTCCTTTCTTATGTGCAGCACCTTTGAAAAAACAAATCCTTGGAGGTGTAAAACACCATATGGTAATAAAGCATTTTCTGATTTCTAATGTATTTCATCTTTCTGATAAAGTTTTACTCTGAGATCAAATCTTTGTTTCTCAGCCTCTTATACAGAAAAAAAAAATCAATTGGCAGAAATTATACCACATGATGTTTGGGAGGGAGATGCATAAACAAATTGCCCACAGTCTGAAGGGGATATAACCAAATACATGTTCCATCCGGTTGTAATGGGTTAAAAGGGGATAAAATTGTCAACATTTCCTGTGGTCAGCATCATCATAATTCAATCAGCATCATCAAGCCAACTTCTCAGTTGTGTTATGGAGTCAACAGCTTGAACTCTTTGACCACTTCAAAAAGCTTCTGCTGTTATTGTTTTTCTTTTCTTTTTCTTTCCTGTTTTTGTTTTTTAATAGTAAAAAAAATCACCAAAACACAAATAAATGCAAACATTTAAACCAAACAAAAAAACCCCGCCTTCCCCCATGCACCTTTACTACACATGGCTAATTGCAACAAGCCTCTCATTTTTTTGTTCATGTAAAAAAAACAAATATGGTTACATCCTCTGTTATAGGCATGGTATTGTGCTAATGTTATTCATTCATGCTTGGCTAACTGGAGGAAAGGTACAGATGCTAAAGTTAAAATGGTGTTATATTAGTAATAGTTGTTCAAATTCACATATAAGTTATTTTCCCATCTGTATGCTTGAGTTTTGTCCTTTTGTCAGCCAGTTTTGGGCTATGTTTTTAATAAATGTTCTTTGAAATGTGTGGAGGTGTGGTAAGAAGCATGTATCCCGGACAGCTTTAATTCTCTGTGAAAAAGTGCCCAACATTCTTTAATAAGATCCTCACCAAACGGACATGCAATGTTTGTTTTCAAAACCTAATGAGTGTAACTGACCTAGCGCATAATATATATAGATAGATAGATATATATCTATACATAGATATCCATCAATCCATTCCTCTTCTTCCACTTATCCGGGGTTGGGTCGCAGGGGTAGCAGCTTCAGTAGTGAGGCCCATATGTCCCTCTCCCCAGCCACTTGGTCCAGCTCCTCCAGGGGAATCCCAAGGCACTCCCAGGCCAGCAGAGAAACATAGTCCCTCCAGCGTGTCCTGGGTCTCCCCTGGACCTCCTCCCGGTGGGATGTGCCTGGAACACCTCATCAGGGAGACGTCCAGGAGGCATCCTAACCAGATGCCTGAGCCACCTCAGCTGGCTCCTCTCGATGTGGAGGAGCAGCGGCTCTACTCGGAGTCCTCCCCGATTGCTGAGCTCCTCACCTATCTTTAAAGGAGAGTCCAGACACACTACAGAGAAAACTCATTTCAGCCGCTTGTATCCGGGATCTCATTCTTTCGGTCATGACCCAAAGCTCATGACCATAGATGAGGATAGGAACGTAGATCGACTGGTAAATCGAGAGCTTTGTTTTTTGGCTTAGCTCTCTCTTCACCACAACAGACCGGTACAGGGCCCGCTTTACAGCAGACGCCGCACCAATCCGCCTATCGATCTCCCGCTCCATCTTCCCCTCATTCGTGAACAAGACCCCAAGATACTTAAACTCCTCCACTTGTGGCAGTACATCCTCTCCAACCCAGAGAAGGCATTCTACCCTTTTCTGGCTCAAGACCAAGGTTTCAGATTTGGAGGCACTGATCCTCATCCCGGCTGCTTCACACTCGGCTGCAAACCGCTCCAGTGAGAGCTCTAGATCACACCCTCATGAAGCCAACAGGACCACATCATCTGCGAATAACAGAGATGCAATCCTAAGGCCACCAAGACAGATCCCCTCAACACCCTGGCTGAGCCCAGAAATTCTGTCCATAAAAGTTATGAACAGAATTTGTGACAAAGGGCAACCTTGGCGGAGTTCAACTCTCACCTGAAACGGTTCGGACTTACTGCTGGCAATGCGGACCAGGCTCTGACACGGGTCATACAGAGACCTAACAGCCCCTATTAAACGGCCCAGTACTCCATACTCCCGGAGTACCCCCCACAGGACCCCCAAAGGGACACGGTGGAATGCCTTCTCCAGATCCACAAAACACATGTAGACTAGTTGGGCAAACCCCCATGCACCCTTCAGAATCCTGCTGAGGGTATAGAGTTGATCCAGTGTTCCAACTCCAGGACGAAAACCACACTGCTCCTCCTGAATCCGAGATTCGACTATCTGACGGACCCTCCTTTCCAGAACCCCGGAATAGACCTT
>NW_015151049.1:183336-185503 GCF_000732505.1 Cyprinodon variegatus
ATATATATATATATAAATGTATGAAACTCTCTTTGTGAAACGTTAAACTCAGTTTCCCTGATTTCCGGTTTAGAAAACATAGTTTTAGTAATATATATATATATATATAAATGTATGAAACTCTCTTTGTGAAACGTTAAACTCAGTTTCCCTGATTTCCGGTTTAGAAAACATAGTTTTAGTAAACCTGCTTATCGAAACTGACCTCTGCTCTGTTCTGTTGTTACAAGACAGAGAGCAGATTGGCTTTAGTTCACCTCAAAATATAACCTGTGCAGTCAGTTAATCAGGATTATAATCCTACTAAAATATGCAGCTCTAGTCCTTAAGTGGACAGCCTGTCAGGGATTTCAGGCTGCTATTTGAGCACCTGGAAGACACCACCAATTCCTCCAATTTGTATCTGTTTATGATGTGATTGTACTACAACTCTTTCTTTGGTAAAATGTGCTTACATTATTTTTTTTTACATTCTCATATCAACACAATATGCCTAAAACTAGCAATAACTTTGACCCCCCACTTCAGCCTCAAAGCTTGTGCAGGTTTTTTCCAGAAATAATCAGAACCAATCTTCCTATTAATTCTGACCAACTTCCATCAGTACGATGTTGCCACCACTTCCTCTTGGTGCCTTGGTAATGTGGTGTCAGAGTTATATGCTCTGTTACCTTTCCTCCTGTGTTTTGCATAGGCATTAAAAAGTTTAATTTGGGTCTCAGATGCTCAGAGCACCTTCTTAATAAGCAGGTTTGTATTCACACATTGCTTGTGGTAAATTTGAACAGGACACGTTATCACAGATCCTCCAAACTGAGCTTGGCTCTGATATGTTTAAAACTTGGAATATTGTTTTGCAACCCATCCCTGCTTTGACCTCTTAGCATCTTTCTCCCTGACCTATCTGCTGTGTTTTTTTGTCCTCTTGGTTCTGTTTTTTTTATTAACGCTTTCAGTAATCCTCTGAGACCATGTACATTTTAGGGTTTTATTAATATATCACAATGAGATGCACCCATTCTCTTCTGTTTCCCTCTGTTATACAATAATTTATGTTGATTTGTCACATAAATACTTCTGAAGGCTAATCTTTGATATATCCATATCCTAGGTGGAAAACTATGGAGGACCAACTCTGCCATATTTAAAAATAAATACAGAAATAAATAAATGCTCAATAAATAAATAAGCATGCAATTAATTGCCACCAAAAATACAAACAACAAATAAATGTAAGTAGAAATTAAATTATACAGCTAGTCATAAAGGTATATCACTCTTTTTATTTCTTTGCCTTTTTAATATTTACCCTATTTATTTTTTTGTCATTTATTATCTTCAACTTCATTTTTTAATTACCTATATTTGTAAGTATTTATGTTTGTGCATGTTGTAATATTTTTGTCTTTTTTATTCTTCCTTTGTATTTTTTTACCCTAGTTATTTCTTCGCCGCTATTTCTTTCTGCCTGCCCTTTTTACATTTCTGCCTGCCATTATAATATAATTTCTAATAACATTTATTTGTTGGTTGTATTTTTGGTGGCAATTAATTGTATGCTTATGTATTTATTGAGCATTTATTTATTTCTGTATTTATTTTTAAATATGGCAGAGTTGGTCCTCCATAGAAAACATCTGCCGTTTTACAAAGAACCCAGCTTGCACATGGTGAAGTTAAGTTTCTTTAATTTGCTGAAAATGGCCCTGCTTGGTATTTCATATTTGTCCAGCAGATGGCAGTAAGTAACCTTTTTTAAAATTTCATATCACAAATGCAGCTCTAAAAGGCCTAGTCAGCTTCTCCAAAGTGTAAAGGAAGCATCTTAGTGTTTGCTGCTTCATGTGTTCCTAGAGCCGATTGATTATGGTTCAAAAGGCAGGAACTGAATTGAACAGAATATAACTTGATTTTTTCAAAGGTAAATCCCAGTTTTCAGGGCTGAGTAAGTTATTGTTAGGTCAGTTTGTTTTTATAGAACTTACATCATCTAAGCACATTTGATTGCTTCAGATAATCTTTGATGCTGACTACATCTTCAGGAACATGAAAGTAAAGTGGCCTGGTAACCAAACCTGTCCTTCCTTGGATTCTTTAGCAATAAGTTAGTTTAGTTATATATATATATATATATATATATATATATATATATATATATATATATATA
>NW_015151049.1:186545-193691 GCF_000732505.1 Cyprinodon variegatus
TCACGACTGGATTTGTTGCACAGGTGGCATCCTATCACAGGTCCACGCTGGAATTCACAGAGCTCCTGAGAGCGACCAATTCTTTCACAAATGTTTGTAAAAACAGTCTGCATGCCTAGGTGCTTGAATTTATACACCTGTGGCCATGGAAGTGATTGGAACACCTGATTCCAATAATTTGGATGGGTGAGCAAATACTTTTGGCAATATAGTGTATATATATATATATAACCCTAACCCTATAGGTAAAAACTGTGACAAGGCTGTAAAAACTATTCAGTAAATGCTAAAATCTATGTTAAACTAACAGTGTTGTTAGACTAAAAGTGGTGTTCTTTGTCTTAAAATATAATAACAAGACAGATGTATACAATTAAAATACACCAAGTGTATTTCTGTTTGAGCCAAATGAAAATAAAAAATTTTCAAATTAATTCTGAGGATATAATGGCACTTAGTATTACTCGGTATCGGTACTCGGTATTGGCAAGTACTGAAGTTGAAGTACTTGTAATCGTACTTGGTTTGAAGACATCTGGTATCAGCACATCCCTAGTGGAGACCTATTAATCTACTGCAGAGACAGCTCTCAGCAAGGCAAAGCCATTCGGATTAAAAAAATTGAGGGGATAACAGTTCAGCGCAGCTTGGTGGAGAACAAAAGATTAGCAGGGGAATCATTGGAGGAGTTCCTCTAAAAGTATCTGAAAAAGAGATTCTAGAAAACATAAGTGGTGCAAAAGTAAAAAAAAAGTTCAAAAGGTTAAAAACAACAAGAACTGGTGAGAGCTGTGACAGTTTATCTGTGTTGATTAAATTTGAAGAAGAACAGTTACCCAGCAAAGTTTTCACTGGCTACATGAGCTATACAATGTCAAAACGTACAATCCTCCAGCTTTGAGAATCTTCAAATGCAAAAAATTTGGACATATAGCAGCAGTATGCAAAGGAAAACAGCGATGTGGAAGGTGTGCTGGAGAACACGAAGATGGAAAATGTGGGAAAGAAGCTAATCAAATGCTGTAACTGTGGTCCGACCCCCACCAAGGGAGGAGGAGAGGCAGCCCCAAGCAAGTCCCCCCAACCAACGCAATGCCAGAGCCCCCGGGTGCCGTGGGGGACAAGTCCTCGGGCTCTGCCGGCAGCCAGCCACCACGAAGTGAATCCGGCCATGGGCCCCAGGGATCCGAGGACCCAGGGGTGCCCCATCCCCATCGGGGACCCTGAGAAGCCACCAGGAATAAGCCAGTAGCCACCCGGGCATCCGTCCCCAAACCTTGAGCTCCACCAGTGCACCGGCGAGCCCAGGTGCCAGCCCGTGGAGGGAGAGCAGAACGGGGGAATGAAACAAAAAAAAACACACAGTCTCAATCACGCATTCCCACCGTAGTGCCCCCACTCACACCACACAGACTCTGTAAAACAAACACTGAAGTTATATATGGAAAATGCTTTTTTTTTAAATAAATGCTTTATTTATTTATAACCCTAACCCAAGAGTGACTGACTTTGTAATGTTTGTTGATAATACAAAGCTGTGTATGTTACAGTTTACGATGGACAAAGTGATGGCAGTGGTCAGAGGCCACTCTTCAATAAACAACTGAAAAGAGAAAGAAGTTTGGTTATTGGAGCGTCGTTGTCTGGCTGTCTAGAGGGCTGAAAAATTGGGAAAACTCAGGGCGAGGACAGCACAGGGAGTGTTGGCCTAGTGGGTTAGGGCAGTGTGCTTATGAACTGAGAAGGTTGCAAGTATCCCAGTTTGATCCCCACAGTCTGCCACCCTAGGTTCCTGAGCAGACACTTATCTCCACACTGCTCCCCGGGTGCTGCATAATGGCAGCCCACTGCTCCCTAAGGGGATGGGTTGAATTCAGAGAGTGAATTTGTCCAGTGTGAGATCAATAAAAATCAATTTGAGTGGTGGCCTAGTGGTTACAGCATAAAACTTGGAATCCTGTGGTTCTGAGTTAAAGCCCTGAGAAAAGACCCTTTCCTGTCTTATTTTTTTACTAGATTTTTTTAATCAATTAAAATAGTTTTGCGAAAGCTTCTGCATTATGAGTAAAATATATGCTGTTTTTTAATCAATGGTCACATTTAGAAAATCCCCCATCATATCTTAATTCACTAATGGTGATGGTCATACATTTTTTTTCTCCTCTAACCATGAACATGATATGTTTTTTTTTCATTCTGTCTATATTTTATTATCTTCTATGAAAAGAGACTCGGCTAAGCTGCACCTCATTAAAGGTGGAGTATCAAATTCTGAAGAAAAACTAAACTCTGCAGTAAAACAAATTCACTCTATTGTTACAGATCTCTTACACACTAACAAAGTTCATGGACTCCTATTGCCAAGGCAACCACACCAGCTATTGGACTATTTGGCCAAACCAAATGCCTTACAGCCTTATGTGGCACTGGTAGAGACCCATTGCCTTTTCTCACAAATAAAGCAAAGAAACAAATTAAAACTAGGATCTTCATTCAAATATAGACAAATGAAGAAAAGTAAACAATTTATACAATTTTTTGAGACCAAGAGAGGTATCTGGAGGATAATTATTGTTACCCAGAGGGACAATACCAACCAGCAGGTAAAATAATTCTGCATACTACTGTCATCCTCATGCTGTGGAGATGCTCCTCTGAAGGAACTTGATATTTTGTCAGAGAAAAAGAGAATATATGACACTATGGGAGAAAAACGTAGGCTACAATAGACTTGAAACTAAAGCAGTGATTCATAGTGCTGCATTGCAGTGACTATCCAACAGATTGGTTTAGATTAGACTTAGACCAGTCAATCAGCAGTGCTTGGAAATTGAATAATTTTCACATGATCGGCCATGATCAGCTCGGCCATTCATTATGAAGACCACCAATTTTGAGTTTTTCTCTCTGAGCAGACATGCATCTTTCCCTGTGCTTGGTCCATGTTTTTTGGGGTCACAGTCCGGTCCATGTTTTTTTTGGGTCACAGTGCCTGAAACAGGACAACGGAGGTAAAGTGAGAAGGCATTCTGAGCTTAGGCAGGAGCAATGGGAAATCAATATGAAAACAGCAGCTGAGAGAGCACCATAACCAGCAGCCAGGTGGCCATCTTTGGAGCAAAACAACCAGAACAGAAGATAAGAGGAACCCACTAGGCAGACAGCATGATGAAGCAGGGAGATAAGGCAGCTTAAGAGGACAGTGGAGGAGAACAGCAGAAGTCAATGAGGAAAACAATGCTAGGGCAGGGATAGGTTACAGCTCACCAAGGCTAGCTAGGTTAATTTCAGAGGATCCAAGGAGCATGGCCAAATATCGGATAGGTCAGCTAGGAAAAAAGAATGCTGGAGGTGGGTGAGAGGCTCCTGTTGCCCGGGAGTAGGACAGCAATACTTTGGAAAAGTCTACCAGGGAGAATTAGCAGGGAGAGGCTACAGCTAGCCGAGGTTAGCCTGGAGGCCAACTGCTAGAGGTGGAAGAAGGTAGGATGATGAAACAGTACTTCTAGGGTTAAATTAAAGCCACCTACAAACCTCTTAACAGCATTATCCACTTTGTCCTTAGTTAGCATCATTTGATCGAGCTTTCATTTTCATTTTAAAAGAAGCTCGTCTCCACAGCTTCCTACCCTAAAACAGAGGTCAGTTCATGAAACTTTCTCATCTATAGTTTTGATACCTAATAATACAATGAACATGAGACAGCCACTGAAGAATTTTATTGATAATGTGATGGGCGATTGGTTGTTGATTGGCACTAGTTGTGGGCATAGATTTTTTTTTTTCAATTTGGATTAATCTAACTGTAATGTTGTAATTCATCTAGATTAATCTAGATTAAAACCGCTAATTTGAATCATGCCAAAGGCATTCATGATGATATGTGTGTGCTACCTTCAGGAATATGTGTTTGCAAAATCACACGTAATTTCACATTCTTAGTTAAGATTTTGACAGTCATACTTTTTTACACATTTGTTGTTGTTTTGCTGCAAAAAATAGTCTCCCACTTCCATTTATAGATGTCCCACTTTAACAATATACTATCGCCTGACACAGACCTTGGCTCGACCAACTTCTCATCTTTCGCGGCTTTCTCTGCGGTCATGTATTCTCCTCATGATACTTTGCATCGCCGGTAGTTTGTAAGATGGGTCACCTGTGGCCACCTGGAGTACGAGCTGGAGTCCATTATCAGCCATGCTGATGGGCTGGCAGCTTGTCGCTATCCACTGAGTGAGGAGAGAGGTTAGCTCGGCTGAGAAAGCTGTGCTAATAGCTGCATTCATGTCAGCACATCACGTTTGGTTGGAAGACTGATTAGTTCTCGCCCCCAGATATACATCTGCACTAAAATATCAAGGTTAAAGTCATCATTAGTACAGACCCAGCTCCCAACGTCAAATTTGAGAATAAATTAATGGTGATATTTTTTTTTTATTGCCCGATAACAGTCTGGAGTTACCTCAATAATGGCCCACCACTAATCAGCACATAGAGATTTTTTGTTATTGCTGCCCGTCTCCCCAAAATCCTGAGTTTAGATCAAGGATGATAAAATTCAGTCCTTCAAGGGCAATGATAATCAGCTGTTAGATTTGTACCTATCCAAAAACATCTGAATCAAATGACTGAATTGTCTCCTAATCAAGTCCTCATGTTTCAGGTTACCAGAGCTGGACGGAGTGGCAGTGTTTCTTTGTTGTTTTCTTTCTTACTTTCCTCTCACAGGCTGGCAGGCTAATTGATTCCAGCTGAGTTAATCACCTCAATCAGTGGTGGCCTTAAAGAAGGAGCAGGTTCCCTTAGGCAGATGGTAGATGGTTATGTGGCCAGAGTGGTAAGAAGCCAACTTAGCAAAATTTCAGTGCTGAGGTTTTTCACTCCTGTTGGTCATTCCCAATCTTAATCTTTTACATCAGATGAAAGGGGCTCCTCGTCCCTCCATAAAAGACATTTCTTATCATTACAGAAAATGAATTTCCCTTCAGGGATTAAAAAAGTATATTTTAATTGAATTGAACTGATAAGAAATCTAGGCAATTTATTTATAGCAATTGTAAGTGGAATGTATTATTTTCCTTTTTTGTGAAATAAAATGGGCTGCATCACTGTACACAAACATCTAATTTAAAACTAACTTGGTTTAAAAAATCAATTGAACAGAAAGAGACAAGACTCCCTAAAAAAATAAAAATGTTCACAATAACTTTAGGGAGAATTGGCACTTCAGAACAACAGAGCTGCAGAAAAATTATTTGCATAAGGCTATTGGGCCGAAGGGTGTACTATTACTGCACTTGAGTGTTGTATAGAAAACCACCAATGATCTTTATATTTCATGAAAGCACACACACCTGGCATATTTTAATGCAAACATTTTTATAATGTCTGTTGACTAAAATTTGTAAAAAAAAAAAAAAAAAAAAAAAAAAAAAAAGAGCAATTTATTTCTTACAAAAATAGTCAAAGATACATTTTTCAAGATTTTGATTTATTTCTATTGGGGTCAGATATTCTATGAAAATCTGAGTATTTTATAAAGTTTAAAAGTTACATATGGAAGAAATGAAAAGAAATATCAATGATTGCTTTAAAGCACACATATAATCAGCACATGGTATCAAAGAGGGAAAAAAACAGCTGTGTCTGCAAAAGCTGGGGTCATTTTGGTCGGTCAGAGTAAAAATTCTCTATTCAGCCTCGTTCTGTGGTTTTAAAAGGGCAAACAGTGTTTATTGGAGTTATGCTAGAATCAAACTTTGTCTGTCACAGCCAAGTTGTGGGGGAAAACTTGGCCCCAGAACAACATTCAGGAAACAACTCTGCACTTTTGCTAATATCTGTCCATAAAACTCATAAAGCTCCGGACTCCTGTGCTAGAACAGCCTTACTGCCTTTGTACAGCTCTGTTGTCAGGGCCAAGGTATGTATGACACAACAGGGCCGCCCCAAAACCCTCCTGGAGCCAGTGAATGAGAAGATGGACTGAGTTGAAGGGAGGAGAGCAAAGGAAATACTCTCATAATCTCATTGAAGGAGAGGACAGAGCAGAGGAGAAGAGGGGATGATGGGATGGGAGGGAGGGGAGACGCAGGAAGAGTTAGACTGCTGTCAGGATTTTTGTTCTATTTGGTATGGTTTGGTGTGACTCCCAAAGGCTGGAGTGCTTGGTTACCATTACTAAAGACATGTAGAGCCAGATGGCAGTGTGACCACTGAAAGGGTGTCTCTATTTTGATGAGGGTACAAAGTCCCCGTGAATATTATAGAGGTAAAAGTAACAGGGCTCTTTTCTGGCATTACAACATAAAATCGTAGCTGTGACTTTTTTTCTCTAAGTGACAAATACATGACAAAACAGATGGAAAAATGACACCTGAATAAGTAATTTAAGTATTAAGAGGAAGTGGGTAATTTTTAAGAGGGACTAATGAAAGTGGAGATGCCTTTTGCAACTTTGTACCTCTGTGTTGCTGAGCAGTGCTGCAGAGTGCAAAAGATTAGTTTATTCCCCTTCACAGGTTTATGATTATGTTGATGGGGTTGCTAGTTCTCTGCGTACTGCCTTAGACAACGCACCTCCTTTGAAAATGAAAACCATTAAAAATAGAAAGCTGGCTCCTTGGTTTAATGCAGAGCTGCACCCTTTGAAGCAAAATGCTAGGAAACTGGAGAGAAAATATTGCTTCACAGGGCTACGGGAATCGTACCTAGTCTGGAAAAATAGTTTACTGCTGTATAAGGACCCTTTGTAAAGCAAGAGCAGCAGATTTCTCCTTATTAATAGAGGAACATAATAATAATCCTAGATTTCTTTTTAATCCAGTTGCCAGACTCACCCAGAGCCATAGCTCTGTTGAACCGTCCATTCCACCTGCTCTTAGCACAAATTATTTTATGGGATTCTTTATAAATACGATTGATCTTAATAAAAAGATCATTAGCACTCCTCTGTCCGCGATTGGCTTGTCGCTGGAGGGTGGGGCAGCATCTGAGGTAGTCATGGAATCTGAACCGGGTTTAGACAGCTTTGATTCAGTTGAACTTTCAGAGTTAGCAAAACTATTGTCTTCATCTAAGCCTTTAATTTGGATGTTAGATCCAGTTCCAACCAGGTTATTTAAAGGAGAAGTTCGGTTTTTA
>NW_015151049.1:194877-201164 GCF_000732505.1 Cyprinodon variegatus
GTTTCTTCCTGTTAAAAGGGAGTTTTTCCTCTCCACTGTTGATACAAGCATGCTTAGTGTGAGGGATTGCTGAAGAGTCAATGAGTCGATGCAATCAACTGGTTTTACTTAGATAGAAAACTTTGAATCAATTTGATTGCACGATCTGGTGCCTTGAGACTACCTGTGATGTGAATTGGCACTATATATATATATATATATATATATATATATATATATATATGAACTGAATTGAACTGAATATTATCAAAGACTTACTCAAGAACTTATTGGATCCCCTTTTTAATGTTTACTGATTCTTTAATATATTCTGTATTCATTCCAGTAGCTTAGTTCATTAAACATAATATCATAACAAAACTGTGACAAGTATTATTAATAAAAGTAAACCCTATTTTAATTTTGGTTTTCTGTGATTATTTTCTAACCGTGATTAATTGTATCTAAGAAATAGACAACAATTCCTATTGCCTTATTGCTAGACACGACACTGTTGTGAAAAAAAAAAACTGAAAAGAAAATAATGTGCTTTTTGGTGTTTCAGGCTTGGCTCTGCTGGCTCCATGGTGGCTGAATTCTGCTGTCAGGATTAATAGATACTTTCTGAGGACCCAAATGCAGAGCTGAAGAGGCATAGATGATTTATTGCAAAATATAATGAAGAAGTAAAACTAGATATAACCCAGAATAGATGGACATGAAACTCAGGAACCAAAATCTAGGAGACATTACTGAGGAATTAACCAAAGGAATGGAGGAATGAATAGAATAGAAGACATAGAAGTGTTATTGTCGTTACACTTTCACAAGTACAAAGCAATGAAATTCACCCTCTGCATTTAACCAATCCCCTTGGGGACCAGTGGGCTGCCATTGTGCAGCGCCTGGGAAGCAGTTTGAGATTTAGACTTAGACTTATTATCAAAAGGCAGAATCATGACAGTTTTGTCACATAACTCATGCATTCATGAACAGATGTTCTTCATTAAAAACCAACAATTAGGGGGATTGAGGACATCTGCTGCTGTGTGCAGTGCTGTTCCTACTGTACATGTGTATGACTTCAGTAGTAAGCAGGATTTCCTGTCCTCCCTGTTGCTATTGTGAAGTGATCAGCCTGACAGACCCTGACCTCAAAGACCACTTCCCCTCTTGTCTGTCTGTATGGTGCTCACAAAGACAATCACACATGGTCACAGCTCAATGCCATCCTGAATACAATGCGAACCTGTCCAACACCGCCCTGCCACCTTGTTAAAAATAACTCTTAGTGGTCTCAGACATTATAACGGTGTTTTAACAATGGTGTGGCAGCACTTTGATCAACCTAAATTTCAAGATAATGTTATTCTGAGATATAACCTTTCTCCTTTTTGTTATTTTATGAGAATTTAGAGACTGGGTGTATTTTAGGCCTTTTATAATGATTTCTTTTTCTATAACTATTATTCCTGTGAGGACTTCAGGACTATGTCATACCTCAGCTTCTGGAGGCCACTCTGTGTAGATATAACATTTTATGGCTGTCCCGCTGCTCTGATACTTAAGATAAATACTTATATAAATACTTTACAATAGGTCCTAACGAAAATATTAAAGTTGGACAAAAACAAGTACAAAAATCAACATTTTGTAATAACCCAGCCACCTCACTAATAAAATACTTCAGTGCCTACCATTATGTAAAATGTGTGACATTAATGTAGCTTCAGGTTTTAATTGTATAATATGAAAGACATTTTAATAAGAATAAAATACGGAGGATCAAGACCTGCTTTTTTCACCAATGTTTGCAAAGATTATGCACAGAGAAAAAAACTTATTTTTTCTTGATCGATTCCAAGTAATTGTTGGTCTTATACTACCTCCATTGCTATTTCAACTCATTATGTGACTGTACAATACCTTACTCGATTATTCGTTATCTATCTGTCTGTCTGTCCGTCCATACATCTGTATTATACATATACATAAGGGAATGTCTCAATCCAATAATAATATCAGTCCGATATAAGTCAAAGAAATAGTTTTTCTGGTTTCAGGGTTAGTTGCTCTCAAACAGTTGACTTTTGTTCTTTGAGTGAAAATACGACATCAACATTTTTCTAACATTCCTTAATACAAGAAAAGCTGTGATATGTGTATCATATTAGAAAGGAAAAGGTTGTATTGGGTTAGGTTATTAGGTTTAGGATAACCCTAATAGACATAGAATTGTGTCTCCTTATACGTTACACATTTGGAATGGGAAATATTTCTGTATTCAAATGAGAGCCACTACTTTTATATATTCTTTTATTTATTTCAGAAACAAAGTTTCTAAAAACTAAGCAGCAAAGTTTCTAATATTTTTCTTTTTTTTTTCTAGTTTGTCGAGCTCTGATAGAAATAGGAAAAAATCATTATATGTATGAAAAGAAATAGAAAACAAAACAAATACCCAAAAAGATTGTTTTTGAATTGAAATGCAAATGCAGCACTCCTATGTTTCACATCATTAGGCGGCTAAGAAATGGTGTAAACTAAGAGCCTTTCAACAGGACTTCAGAGCAGCCAACTAGACAGACAGACATGGGTCCCTCTAGCTACCTTTCAAGACAATAGTTGAAAAGTGAAAGTTTGTTTTTATAAGACAGAAAAACGCAAAATCATGTATTAAGCATGGGTTGAGTTAATTAGTCCAGAAAACCTGGACGTTTTTCACGTTGGAAAAGGAGGAATCAATAGGGGCCCCTTGTCCTTTCCCTACAGCCCAGCCGACTCATATCACCCCTCCTCCTCCTCCATCCTCGAGGTGCTATTGTCTGGTTTCCTGTGGCCACCCTTTGCGCACATGTACCATAGCGCACAGACGCTCGCGCGCGCAGCAGTACTGCAGCTGTAATGCGGTTGAAACAGAGGGAGCGAGTCAGGATAAATGAAGGGATTCGTTACCAGCTCACTAACTGATCTTTCCACTCCGTGAAGCCAGCATTCAGACTCGGAACAGAGAAAAATCTGCAGCTCCAGACTTTGGACAGCTGTGCGTCTGCCAGGCTGAAGCCCTCAGTGAGGTGAGCTCCCTCCGTCCCCTCAGCTGTGAATTCGGCTTTGTTTGTAGATAAACACTTTTTTCTTCTGCTGGTGAAAAAAACAAGATTTGATTTCAGCTCCTTAAGCTTCATTTCACACAAGGAGAAGGTATGACTGGCCCAACAGAGCAGATGCAAGAGGGGTTTTAGTTTGCAGGTTAAAATGAATATTAATGACGATAAAAATGTTTTTAAAGAACATAAAAAAGCGGCTTACATCAGTTCATACACGATTTATGAAGACGGAGAGTTAGACTTTATCATCTGCTCAGAAAATACTTCAACATTACCATGGCAGGTTTGGTCAAATAATGAGAGAGATTGAAATTATATAATCTACTGGTATGGTCACAATATTAATTATTTTATAATTATAATTATAAGTTATATTTATTATAATTATAATTGCAATAGTATATTGATGTGTTCTCATTTATATGATGAATATTAATTCAGTCTTGGTTTACCCATCTAATTCAGAGGGATTTAGTTCAAAGTCCAGTGGATTGTTTTGAACTTTTCTGGAATGACTATGATGACTGAGAATCTTCACCAGCTTCTTATTCAGAGAGCAGAATAGCGTCCTGTAGACCTATTCCACCTCTGTACTATGATTCATACCTACGCCAAGGAGGTTATGATGTTTTTAGTCCAGTCTGCCTGCATGTCTGCCTGCCTGTCATGTCATGTCTCTAAATCCTTAAACATTCATTTTCTCTCCCCCTCCGCAATTAAATTTGATATTATTGCCCAAGATAAAGAAGTAGAAATTATAATTATTAACATAATTAGCATGGTCAAATTTTTCATACAAAAATGTTCTCTAACCAAAACTCGCTTTACAATTACAGCATTTAAAAAGAAATAAATATACTTACTTTGTCCTTAAAGAAGATGTCTCCCACCGATACTAACAGACTCAATGCTTTTCTGTCTTTTCTGTTATGTCATTTTTAATTCCGTCTTAAATCTTATATTCTTTATCTTTTTCAGTCAGTGGTTGTTCCTTGCCAATGTTTATATCTCTATTTGATGACCTAATTTACTATTGAATAGTTTTTGTGTTTTTTTTTCTCGTATTTTTTAATTGCTATTTTAAACAAATTGCTTAACTAAATAATTTTTGGTTGTTGAATGTAAGAGATTTGCAGATATATTTTTTAAACATACATTGTTTAGATTAAATAAAATCTTTCTACCCCTTTTATATCATTACATTCCCTCAAAGGATCCAGTCCAGAGAGACCGGGTCCTAGGAGGATCCAGTCCAAAGAGACTGGGTCCTATGAGGATCCAGTCCAAAGAGACTGGGTCCTAGGAGGATCCAGTCCACAGAGACCGGGTTCTAGAAGGATCCAGTCCAGATAGACCGGTTCTTTGGAAGATGCAGCCTCTGAAGTCAAACAAACCTGTTATAGTAAGGTGAGACCTGAGCTGTAAGCAATTCAAATTTATGCTCGGATATCTGCCGGAGTCTCAGCAACGTTCTAGGTGACAAGTACCAGCTGTTAATCTTAATAGAATGAAGTATGTTTAAGATTTCAGGCAGAAAAAATTTATTTTGCTCTCCAAAAGGGGGGTGCGCATGCCCCCCGCACCCCGTCTGTATCCACCACAGTCCCCTAAAGCTGTGGGGTAGGAATAAGCAGTTCCCTAAAAAACCAGAGGGGCAGCAGTGAGTATTGACAGCCTCAGTATTGGTTCTGCTCTGTTCTGTCGTTACGAGGCAGCTTGGAACAGCTTGGCTTTATTTACTTTGATGACTTCGGAAAAATTGTTTTAACACATTTCAATCGTAAAAGTTCACCTCAAAATATGAACTGTGTCGTCAATTCATCAGGATTAGGATCCTACTAAAATATGCAGTTTGGGTGGGGGAGACCTTCAGCATGTCGTTCATAGCGGATGGAAGTGAATTTAAGGTTTGTGGTAGAAAAAACTGCAAGTACCAGAATAAACAATCGAATATTGTTGTTTTTTAAGTTTTAACACTTTTAGTCAATTTGTGTATTCATACACTGTTTCACCATAGCTCATTTTAAAAACAGTTTGGGTGAAATGAATCATCAGAGCTCGCTCTCTGTTTTTTCTACAAAACCCATTCTCTTGTTTTTTTTAAAAACCTTTGGAGTTTGGCTGCAGTTCCTCTCAGGGCTGCTTGACACATCTTCCCATAGACTTTGCATGGAAATCAGATACTTTGATTTCCAGAATGCATTGAGAGTGATTGTAGACACATTTAGTCACAATTTGGGGCAAAATGTGCAGCTTGTCGAAGGTCTGTGCTCCCTTTGCCTTTCTTGTTGTCTTTTTGTTGTTGTCGTTGTTTTTAAACGTTTCTTCTTTCAACTCTGCTGTTCTCATTCTTGCTCCTTCTTCTGTGATTTTCCCTATCTGCGCAAATATATATTAATATACATAAAATATTATTATTTTGTTTTGTGTAACAGTGTAAAACAATTTGGCTTGTTTTTCTTAATTAGAACAACTTTTTAGTCTGAGCATATTAGGGAGGACTGGGATCACAGTATCTCCTAGTATATTTGCTAGTGCTAGAAGCAAATGATTTAAAGCATGACTTTATATAAATTAGGCTCAAATGTCATAGATTTTATTTCAAAAGGAAGAACAGAATTTACGGTTAGTGTGACATCAATCAGAACCAGGCATGGGCCAGTATGAAAAGTTTTAAAGTATCAAAGTATTAAAGATCTGTTTCTGAAACGAATGCTTAAAAAAAAAGGAAATCTAAATTCTTGCTGACTTTCTGTATTTTTTCTACTATCATAGTTAACTTAGATTGCAGGTAAAAGCTGATTTTAGATCACAGATGTCATGGTGAAATTTCTCTCCCTTGCAGTGTCACTCCCTTTCAATGACTTTTCGTACCGCTTTATAAATTGTTACCTGTGCAAAGATGCAGCTGAAATTATATAAGACTGCACGATTTACAGAAAGTGTGAAATTACTTTCTCTTAAAACTAATCAAACACACAATCCAGCAACTCTGATTGACATGCTCAAGTACAATCACCAAGCTGTTTGCTTCGGTGACATAATGGTAGTATCTGTTTTACTAATGCCTGATGCTAAAGGTAACTTGTTCATTTCAAGAAGGTATAGACATTATCTTCAATTTAGCAAATAACGGTGCTTGATGCTCCCACAGGTACTAGGCTTGTCCCGATCCGATACTCGGATCGGGACGCCGATATT
>NW_015151049.1:202159-204952 GCF_000732505.1 Cyprinodon variegatus
CCAGTTAGTCACAGTCAGAGAAACAGGACTACACTGGAAAACAGGCTGATCTCCAGCATCTATTTTTGGGAATATATATGCCAGGGCTAGATAACAGCCCAACAGATTTGGTTTCACAAACAAAATATTATGGTTGTTGCCATAAGGATGTGCTTGGTACTTATTTTTGTAACTTTAATGAAAATGATTTTGGGAATGTAATTGTATACAATGCAGACAGAGAGGGAGGTGAGAAAGGAAGGGGGGTTAAGAATTAAGGGGAGATAGAAGAAGAGTGAGGAGGGGGTATATGAAAGAAAGGAAACAGGCAAGCTGGTAAAAGTTCTAGAAGTACTGGAGTCGGTTTAGAGAAATGTGGTATGGGATAAGTTTCAACGTCAAGGCGAAAGTAATGCCAATTGCGATTTGATCGATAAATCCGCCCATATATCAGCCTGATTTTAGCTTCTGGCACATTAATTAAAGCTAAAGCTGAAGATGATATTCTGGGTGGATCATCTAAATCAGTGGTCCTCCTAATTGTCAATCATTCTGGTGATATGTTTACATGAGGCCGTTCTACATGCTCCTCCCTATTTTCCCTTACCAGTGTTGAGTCTGGCATAGTGGGAAAATTGCAAGTCTTCGTCTGGAAAGTAAGCTTGTAAATAAAAGATGCAAACAGCAACTTTTAAACAGAGGTTTAATAGGCGTTCTCTCTTGGGAGCGGGTAAAGGGTTGTGTATGTGCCTTTTTTTTTTAAAGTGGAGAAAATTTGGGAAAAACGTCTATAATACCTTTAACGTTGGCCAAAATGAGGCTGATATCTTTGATGCAAACAGCAAGAAGAAACTTCAGCTCACTGGGCCCTCCCTTCATGAGCACTGCTCCATACCACCCCTCACCCCCCTTCCCCGTAACATACGCACTCTTAGCTGCAGCTAGCAGAGAGAAGCAAGGAGGAGAAAAGCGGAGCAGACGAAAATTAAGTGGGTTTTTACTCCATTGTAAGCAGTGACTTTATAAAACTATATGAAACTACACTCTAATGACCCCTGACAGCAAATCTCGATATGGCGCACAAAGGAGAGACCAGTTTCAAAGGTGCTAGTTTTGGCGACCATATCAGCATTTTAGCCTTGTGTGTACTACGTCTTTGTAAAATAAATATGATTAAAGAATTTAGAAGGGATATAAGATTATTATACTCTGTCCCACTTCATTCGTACCGTCAGGTAGGTCGGCTCATAAATTCAAGTTAATGTTTTTATTAAATTAATTTTTAAATGGCTCTAACTTATGTATTGCATTGTAATCCCGTTTGGATGTTTTCAAAGCTAAAAGGATCAAAGTTCCCAGCAGCTTGTAAATATGACAAATTTATTTCTAAGATTTATTTCTAAGAATGTATCGTTTTATTTTAAAATGCTCATCTGTAGAATTGGAATATGATCATCAAAATACCCTTAATGTATGTATATATATATTAGGGGTGCACCGATTGCAGTTTTCCGGCCGATTTCCGATCACTGATCATTAAAAAGTCTGACCTGCCGATTCCAATTTTGGTTGATACCGATTTTATTATTTTTGTGCTATAACCAACACTGTGTAACCAGATCGCAATTCACTTTCAATGTTACAATCTTTTCTTGAAAAACATTCCCTTGAACAATAGCCTTGAACCATTATAAACTGTTTTAACTGCCCATGAGGTAGAGCCTTGACATAGAAATGAAATAAATAATAAATATTAATTAAATAAAACAAACTTAAGACTACAACATTGGTCTTTTGATTTTTTACATTTAAAAAAAAACAAAACTTCAACAAAAGATCAGATAGGAGATCTTACCAAAAATAAAGTGCACAGTAGTATTTTGCTTTTACAAAATCAAAAGGTTCAAGGTCCTTTGAGAACATTCTAGCAACCTAAAAGAAAATCCCCCAATGCAGCTTTGTGTCCATTTAAATGTATAAGCCATCTAAACAGTAGCTTGCAAAATATTACAATACTAAATCTTCTAACAACATTATCAGGGGTAAGCTTTGATCTCACCGTCTTATTGGAGTCACTTGAGCATTAGACGCAGGTTTTTCTTGATGAATAAAAGCATTTCTGCTTTTTCACCACTCAGGCGACTTCTTTTCTCATCTACTACATGTCCAACCAAGCTAAACAGGCGTTCCCTTTCAATGCTTGTGCATCGGGCAGAGAGATAGGTTTGGGCAAGAAGAGAAAGATGAGGGAAATGATTTTTATTGAGCCTCCAGTGGGCCAATGGGTCCTGGAACTTTAGATAGATAGCTCTGTACCTGTACAGCTAAAGGACTGGCCAGCTGTTGGTCCTTATCCAGGCTCTCCTTCAAGATTTCATCATGTACCTTAAACAGTAAACAACACCTTTTGGCTGCAGGTACATCTATGATAGAAGGCTCCACTTCATAGGATGTTCCTGCAACAGGCTTCTCATCCACAGATGTACATCTGGTCTCACCCTCTGCAAGTTTGGCCAAAAGGAGCAGTTTCACTCCATCCTTCACTTCTGCTGAGAAGTAGCGATTCTTGTACCTTGAGTTGCATAATCAAAAAAGATAGGTTAATGACAGAGTTTTATATATATGATCAAATCTATACAATTTATGTAAATAAAGAAATGTATTCAATCAAGCACTTTTCATTTTTAAGTAGTAGGCTAAAAGTAATTATGGGTAGAAAATAAAATATTCATAGCTACTTGCCTTGGATCAAGAATAGTGGCCAAGCTGTAAAGGGGTTCATGCTCAATGTTGCTGAATCAACAGCATCCAGCA
>NW_015151049.1:205536-209558 GCF_000732505.1 Cyprinodon variegatus
GCATGGTCGATTTCCCAGTGATCCAACATTCCCCTAAACTCAGCTGATAAATTGGCAGCAGTGTGAGACCCCGACATTTCTTTACGGCGTAGGAGTACTTGGTGACGCTCAAACGGTTCATCAGTCCATTGTGCAGTAAGACTCAACATGGAAATAACACATCAGAAGTCTAGATGTCTGTTGTAAAGGTGAGTGTCTTCACATTGGCGTTTAGTAAGCTGCGGGTGTGCCTCGAAACTTGGCCGAACAACTCCGGTAATGCAACGTCGGAAAAATATCTCAGACTCGGTATGTTATATCGTGGGCTCAAGTGCTGGATCAAGTTTCTGAAACCCTGGTGCTCAACGATTGAAAATGGCTGATCATCCAAAGCCATGAACTCCATAAGTTTCCTAGTAGTAGCTTTGTTTTTTTCATTGCTCATAAGAGCTAACAGCGGGCCACCGACGGACTCTTTTCTTCCGGTGGCTTTTGCTTTAGCCCTAGCTTGATTGTTCTCTTCAAATGCTGCATATTCAGCGGCGTGGTGGTTTCTTAAATGGCGAAGGTTTGTAGTAATAAAGCTTTTGGAAGTGGGTCCACCCCGACTAATTTCGGCCTTACAAGAATTGCAAAGCTTTTTGTCTCCTTCTTTAACAGTTTAATATTTACAAACCAACAACATAGCTGCTCCTGGTAAACCAATCAGAGAAGCTGATCAGGGAGCTGGCAGGGAGAGAGACAGATCGCTGAGGATACAGAGTGCTATGATCACTCCCCCAAAACAGTTTATTAACGCCTAAATTAACTTAAAATGCTGAAACCTTCCGACAGAATATGTTCGCTTTTATTATCCTGGTGCCTGCTGTTTGGATTATGTACATGAAAACCACCTACCAGCCGCTGCGAGGAGGTGACCCGGCCAGAGGCTGCTATTGTATGGGATTCCTACTGACAGCGCACTGGATTGTAATCTGAATGAACTGACTGCGCTGATTAAGTTTTCAGGTGGATTTTCTCAATTAAAACATATTAAAACTACGTGCTGATGAAGGTTCTCAGTCATCCAGGTCATAGTCATTCTGTAAAAAAAACACTTGGTCCAGTGGATATTTTTTGAATTTTTACGGAATATTAAAACTACTTTATTACCACTGATCACAGCAAATATAGCTGCAAGGCAAAGAAAGGATAGAGTAGCTCCGCCCAACGTGCGTCAGACCCATTTTTCGACCACGCAGCCAGAGTAGCAAAGCTGCTTCAGCCGCACGTCACAACTAAACTGGTACAAGTAGCAAAAAGGAAGCAGCCTTTTTGCTGCTCCTGCTGCGTCCGGTGTGAACGCAGCATTAAAGCTAGCCGGGGTCTGGCACAGAGAAAAGTCCGGTAAGGAGAAAAACACCACAGATTTCAAGAGACATCTAAAAATTATTGACACTGTACAAATTCAAGTTCCCTATTTTAATTCAATAGTGCTCTTTTTCTTTGTCATGAAATTATTCACCTTCTACCGCTCAACAAATGTAATTCAGTTTGTCTCTTGTTCCATCTCGTCCCATATTTCCACTGCACAACAGTGAGAAACAGTTTGAGCAGTTTGTGTTGTTGGAAAACTAAGGCGCATGAGTTTATATCAGTCCTCATTCAGGTCTGATCATCCAAAATATTTATTTTATGGGATGGACTTAAACATTTCAGCACTCTTTAAAACCTCCATATAAGTGTTAGATGCCTGACTGGTAATTAAACTTGGTAATTAAACTAGTAATTAAATTTGATTTGGATAGAAACAACATTATAGTCATAAAAAACAGTTCAGGAGGGCTTTAGTACTGTATTAACCCCATGTTGAGTTCCAGAGGACTTTCTAAGTATGACAATCCTGTTTAAAATCTGTATAGAACTGAAAATGAGGGTTTCATACAGTTTTTTTGCTTTTTTTCCCCCTCTGTCTTCATCTCTTGGTCCCCCTTCCTTCCCTTTCTTTTGAGAGAAAGGAACAGCTGGACGTGAGCTGAACCTGAACTTGATCTCTTCATATCAGCAGGCCTCAGAGGCCCTTTTCTGTGACTGCTGTGTCCGGCTGTAGGGGTAAACCCCTTGTAACTGTGCAGCTGTCCACAAAATGGACATAGTATGTGCTTACTCACTATGGACTGAAATCCCTTGCCTGGACTTTTTGTAATCCACTATAGACATAACATAACTTGCCGAGCTGCAGCAAAACTGATGGTTCTTCTTAGCTTTAACCAAACTAAGTCCAACCCAGCTTTGAATAGGCTTGGTGCAGAACACCAGCACTAGGAAAAGGTAGCCGTTACTATAAGGGGTCCTGTAGGGTCTGTGAACACACAGAGTCCGCTTTAAAGACTGGCACATGTAAGAGTTTGCCTGCTGGAGTGCTCACATTTGAAGGCTTTTGTATATATAAATGTGTGTTTGGAGCAGATGGGTACAGGCAAGCCTTTGTGAGGCTTTTGGGGAGGAGAATGAAAATCCACTAAAGATGTCAGCAGGCAGCTGGCAGAGAAAATGGCTAAAGAACTTAGGGTAAAGAAAATTAAATGAGATCAGCATAAACAAGCCAAGCTGGGTCTTTGCAAGAGTGCTGCTGTAATTTAGTTTTCTAACACGATCAGGCCAGGTTGTTGTGTTTTCTGAAAGCTGGGCGGCTTTGGTTGTAACAGCAACAACAAAAAATCTACTACCAAACTGATACTGAATAACACTTCATTTGAATTCTTCATAAGGGTAAAGTTATTCTGCAGTGGTTCAGAGCTGGAGTAAAAATGCGCCCAAGAGACCAAAGCTTTTTTTTTTTGTCCTCGGCCCCAGCAGAGATTACACAACTATTCCTGTATGATCTGTGACATACAGTGACTAATAGTCAACAACCTCTGGTGTCAGACTATAAAAAAAATGTTATTTTAATGATGAGTTATTATTAAATGTTATTATAATGACTGAGAGAAATTCCTATGAACTTAAACATGTTATGGAATAACATGTACCATGGCAACCTGGCAGGGGTACATGCATTAGTTTTGTTTTAATGTAAATTGCTAAAATTATCCAAGTATGACTAATAGAGATGTTTTGATTGAACTCAGAACCTCTGGATTCCAAGCTCTATGCCCTAACCACTAGGCTACTACTGGTGATAAATCCTGATTTTCAACATTGCAGTTCCTAATATTGATTTTTTTTAAAAACAAAATATTTTTACCTAAAACAATGAGTGTAAATGGTCTCCCTCTGCACCCCCACTCTGATGTGGCGCTGCGTCGCCACATCTGTAGTTGAAGCGGTCAGAGTGGATGACGTGGACTAACTCCATAACAGCATGGATACCAAACTAACTAAATGATAAAAATCTCCTGATGAACATTTAGAGTATTTGCTTCTTCATCTATGAATTTCATTATGATAGCTGGGAAAAATATTCTGATATAAAGTGATATTGCAATATTGTGATAATATCGTGTTGTGACACGTATTATATCCAATACCATAGCAACAAGCTGTCTTATTAAGTAGCTGCCTATAGATTAGTTATTATGCAGCTGTAAGTAGATTTTGGAAATCATGGAACTTAAAAAATAATTATAGCAGAATGCTTAAATAATATTTTTATTAACATGACAACTTGGAATGTGATTTATCAGCAGCATCACTGATATTTCTTAAATAAGTATGCAAATAAATCCCAATTTAATAACTCCAATGTTCTGCGGACATGACATCAAGCGCATCCATGGTAAATGGGTCCAACAAGGCCAACAATAGAAGCTGCCTTGTGGCAAGAAGGTTCTGGATTCGATTTTCGGCCTGGGATCTTTCTGCATGGAGTCTGCATGTTTTCACTGAGCATGTGTGGGTTCTCTCTGAATACTCTGGCTTCCTCCCACAGTCCAAAAGCATGACTGTTAGGTTAATTGGCTTCTCTAAATCCTCCTTAGATGTGAATGCTGCTGCCATCAACACCTTTGTTTCTAGATGTTGGAGCTTGGCCTGTTTTCCAGTTTAGTCCTGTTTCTCTGACT
>NW_015151049.1:209758-232561 GCF_000732505.1 Cyprinodon variegatus
CTCACACTGAGCCTGGTTCTGCTGGAGATTTATTCCTGTTAAAAGGGAGTTTTTCCTCTCCACTGTGGCCACAAGCATGTTTAGTATGAGGGACTGCATTCGAGTCAATGAGTCGATGCAATCAACTGGTTTAGAAAAAGGAACTTCAAATGGAGATAGTCTGGACAGCAACAACACTCAGTTAATCCACACAGGAAGCCTTAGATAGAAAACTTTGAATTAATTTGACAATATGATCTTGTGAACTGTAAAGTGCCTTGAGATGACATGTGTTGTGAATTTGCGCTATATAAATAAACTGAACTGAAATTGAGTTGAGTGTGTGAATGGTTGTGTGTCTTTGTGTGTCTCTGTGTGGCCCTGCGATGGACTGGCGACCTGTCCAGGGTGGACCCCGCCTCTCGTCCGTAGACAGCTGGAGACAGGCACCAGTACCCCTCGCCACTGCGCTTGGGATAAGCGTGATGGAAAATGGATGGATGGATGAATGGATGCTACATTCACACAGCATATGCTTTGAGCAGCAGGAGCAGTGCCTCATGAACTTCTAAAGCGCATGAGACACCGCCGGTATGTGGGGGTCTGAGCGGCTCCCACAGAGAAATAATATTTGAAGTCAGGATGGTAATCTGGATGAACTGACTGCACAGACCATGTTTTCAGCTGGACTTTCTCACTTAAAAAATAGATTCAAACTAATTTTTACCCACTGATCACAGCTAATGTAGCAAAGCTGTTCTCTGGCATTGAACACAGGAGCAGCAGAAGCATCAGACGCATCCGAACACACTTTACTGGATGGCTGACCTTAATGTGGACAAGCATCAAAGATGAAGCAGCAGATTGCTGCCCCAAATCGCAGTGTGAACTCAGCATTATATTCAAGATGGACTTTGTCGATACTCGAATGCCAACAACATCCAGCTCAGCTTAGTCGCCAATGGCGACTCCACATACGGTGGAAACAATTAGAAATAAAAAAAAAACCTTGTCAAGTCAAGTACAGACATGAGCAAATAGAACAAGCAGAAGATTACTGCAGCTCTATGTTTTGCCACAGGTGGCAGTATCATTAGAAAACTCTGTTAGGCCTTTTTATTTGATATGGTTGAATTTTCTCTATAAAGAGCCTTGAGATGACAGGTGTTGTGAATTTGCACCACATAAATAAACTGAAGTGAATTGAGCAATGGAACCCCAAGAATTGCATTGGTGGAAAAAGAGTTGATAGATCAATTTTATCAATTAGTTGCTTAGCCCTATATCTGAATACAGTATCAATATTTTTGACAACCCTAATAAAAATACTGATTTAAATGAATCAGCTGAACTTAAATGACCCATGAAGACCAAATGCATGGTCAGGAGCAGAAATGGAAAAAAAAACATAGTTGATCAAAAACCTAAAGCGAACAGAGGAGCATTCATTTAGAAAAATGTTAATTTTTTTATCCAGAAGTGCAGATATTAACTTTGATTAACCTCACACACTACTTTTCAGTACTGAATAAACAACATTACTAATTGTTAATGTAAGTTGTCGATTATTGCTGTGCATCTTCATGCCCTTTCTTTCTATCTCCAGGAGGACCAAGGAACAGCTGTGCATCCTGACTGAATCTTAACTCTGTGTGCCAAGATGAGTTGGAGGGGACTTGAGTGGAAGCTTTTCTGTTGACACCTGAGATCTCCAGATTTGAATGCCCCTTTCCTGAAGATTATTTTTCGTATCTCTTCTTGTGGCATTGAAGCTCCTGTCTGTTTCTCCTGTCACTATGGCCAGCCTCGTGATCAATGAAACTGGAATGGAGGATTGTGGGATTGATGACTCCTTTAAGTACAACTTATACTCCACAGTTTACAGCGTGGTCTTTGTTTCGGGCCTGATAACCAACTGCGCAGCTCTCTTTGTGTTCTGCTTCCGGATGAAAACATGCAATGAGACCACAATGTTCATGACTAATCTCGCATTTTCTGATTTGGTTTTCGTTTTTACACTACCGTTCAAAGTCTTCTACAATGTGAACCGCAACTGGCCTTTCGGAGACGGTCTCTGTAAGGTTTCAGGCACTGCCTTCATCACCAACATCTATGGCAGCATGCTCTTTCTCACCTGCATCAGCGTGGACCGCTTCCTGGCGATTGTCTACCCATTTCGCTCACGCTCCATCCGGACACGCAGGAATGCTGCGCTCGTGTGTGCCGCTGTGTGGCTCACTATAGTGGGCGGAGGAATATCGGTGACTTTCTTCTCTACCATCAACAGCCGGCACAGAGCCACCACATGCTTTGAGGGATTCTCCAAAAACACCTGGAAGACCTACCTTTCTAAAATCACCATCTTCATTGAGGTAGACTGAACTGTTCTGTGACAAATATACACACTACTAAGACATCTAAAGCAACATCACCAAGCTTCATCTTTTACAATAAAGTGTAAAATACATTTTGCTAAGTTAGAACTATGGTGTATTTATTAGGATTTTTATGCTTCTAAAACAAGCAGATAATATATTTTTTCTTTACATGCTTCTACATGCCTACAGGACTCCTACCTAGTCTGGAAAAATAGTTTACTGCTGTATAAGGACCCTTTGTAAAGCAAGAGCAGCATATTTCTCCTCATTAATAGAGGAGAATAAGAATAATCCTAGATATCTTTTTAATACAGTTGCCAAACTCACCCAGAGCCATAGCTCTGTTGAACCGTCCATTCCACCTGCTCTTAGCAGCAATGATTTTATGGGATTCTTTATAAATAAGATTGATTCTATTAAAAATAGGATCATTAGCACTCCTCTATCTATGATTGGTTTGTCTCTGGAGGGGGGGCAGCATCTGGGGTAGTCATGGAATCTGAACCGGGTTTAGACTGCTTTGATTCAGTTGAACTTTCAGAGTTAGCAAAACTATTGTCTTCATCTAAGCCTTCAACTTGGATGTTAGATCCAGTTCCAACCAGGTTATTTAAGGAGGTATTCCCTTTGATCTCCTCCTCCATTTTAGATGTGATTAATCTATCTCTGTTACAGGGATATGAACCAAAGGCTTTTAAGGTTGCTGGAATTAAACCTTTGCTTAAGAAACCGTCTCTTGACCCAGATGTCTTGGTCAATTATAGACCTATATCCAATCTTCCTTTGTGATCTAAAATTCTTGAGAAAGTAGTTGCCAAACAAGTTTGCGATCACTTCCATCATAATTAACTTTTTGAAGAGTTTCAGTCTGGCTTTAGAGCTCATCATAGCACTGAAACAGCTCTGGTGAAAGTCACTAATGATATTCTCATGGCCTCAGATAATGGACTTGTATCTGTGCTCGTCCTGTTGAATCTCAGTGCTGCGTTTGATCCAGTTGATCATAATATTCTTTTAGAAAGACTTGAATATTTTGTTGGAATTAAAGGAACAGTGCTAAACTGGTTTAAATCTGATCTATCTGATCGAATTCAGTTTGTTCACGTTAATGTTAGATCTTCAACACGCTCAAAGGTTACCTGTGGAGTACCACAGGGATCAGTGCTAGGACCAATTCTCTTTACTTTATACATGCTCCCAATCGGTAGAATTATTAGACAGCATGGGATTAATTTCCACTGTTATGCTGATGATACCCAGCTATATCTGTCTATAATCCAGATGAAGCTAACCCATTACATAGATAACAGGCATGTCTGAAGACATAAAAACCTGGATGACTCTTAACTTTCTCCTTCTGAATGCAGACAAAACAGAAGTTATAGTCTTTGGATCAGAGTCTTTGAAAAAGAAGCTGATTAGTCAGTCAATTCATTTGGATGGGATTAAACTGATTTCAGATGATAAAGTAAAACATCTTGGTGTTGTTTTTTAAACAGGACCTGTCATTTAAATCCTAGATCAAAGAGGTTTCTAGAATTTCCCTCTTTCATCTGAGGAATATTGCAAAAATGAGCAATCTCCTGTCCAGGGGTGATGCTGAGAAACTAGTCCATGCATTTGTTACTTCAAGGCTGGACTATTGTAATTCTTTACTATCAGGAAGTCCACAAACTGTAGTTAAAAGCCTTCAGCTGATCCAAAATGCTGAAGCCAGAGTTCTGATGAAAATTAAAAAGAGAGATCATATCTCTCCTATCCTGGCTTCTCTTCATTGGCTTCCTGTTAAATCCAGAATAGAATTTAAAATCCTCCTTCTCACATATAAAGCCTTAAATGGCCAAGCTCCATCTGATATCAGAGATCTGATTGTTCCTTATGTTCCTAACAGAGCACTTCGCTCTCAATCTGCAGGTTTACTAGTGGTTCCTAGAATTTCTAAAAGTAGAATGGGAGGCAGATCTTTTAGTTATCAAGCTCCTCTCCTGTGGAACCAACTACCAGTTTTAGTCCGTGAGGCAGACACCCTGTCTACTTTTAAGGCTAGGCTTAAAACTTTCCTCTTTGATAAAGCTTATGATTAAAAACAGGGAGATGTTTACTTAGTCACTGGGTGAGTACAGAAGTAAGGTAATGCATGTTGAATTTTTGCCCTAATGTAATTGTTATCCAAACAGGTCTATTCACCTAAACTGATAGTCAGGCAGGCAGACAATCAAAAGAGCAGCCAGGAGTAAAATGTTAAGTCTTGTTAGCAGTATGGTCGAAGCCAAAAGGAGGAGACAGCAAAAACATTGAACTTTTTGACTTAGATGCAAATAGCTATACTAAAGATTGCACAATGAGACATGGTGGTGTAAGCATCTTGCTGAGGGAAAGCTTTGCTTGAGCAGAGACTGGAAGCTATTCAGGTTTAATGGAGAAAACAAAAACAACTAAAACAGAGATTCAACACTAATGGAGATTGCCTTTCCTACAGAATGTTACTGAACTTACAACCGAAGCGACATTCACATAATTTAAAGAGAATAATTTAGATTTATGGCTCAGTCAAAGTCTTGATCCATATTTATGAAATTTCTGTTCACCAACCAATGGGGTCTAATCCCTGGGGCCCTTAACCATGGGGAATTTGTTGCATGCCAACCCTTGATTCTTTCTCTTTTCCTTTTGCACATACAGGCCGAATCTTAAAAAAAAAAATTCACATTTTTACTGTTGATTTTTCCATCTGAGCGATAGAATCCCCTAAGACTCTGCTGTGAGTGAATATGAGTCAATGCAACACTTCAAATTTTTATGTAAAACGAAACTCCTGGGAGAGAACCCTAATTTCCTTCTATTTCAAAATTCTGACTCACTTTGTATTGTTTTTTACATCATCCTGATAAAAAAAAATAGCTGCTTTACCTGACAAAATGTGCGCACATTTTAGAGAGATAGTACATTGAGAGGCACTGCATGTCTAATGATTTCCTTTCTCTTCACCTCAGATCGTGGGATTTCTTTTCCCCCTCTTGGCTAACCTGGTGTGTTCTTCCTTGGTTCTTCGGACACTTCGCCGCCCAGTTAGTGCCGGCCATGGTTGTGACAGCAAGAAACGTGTCCTGCGAATGATTGTCGTCCATCTAAGCATTTTCATCATCTGCTTTGTTCCATATAACTTCCTGCTCTTCCTGTATGCCCTAGTGCGAACCCAGGCTCTGGCTAACTGCAGCGTGGAGCGATTCGCCCGAACACTTTACCCTATCACCTTGTGTCTGGCCAGTCTCAACTGCTGCCTGGATCCTGTGGTTTACTACTTCACCTCAGAGAGCTTCAAGAAGAGCCTGACCATAGGCAGCAAAGGGTCAGGCTCTCGTCCTGAGAGCATCCCCCGAAGTGACAATGAATCGCAGGACACAATAGTCCCCAGAGACACTCAGTCGGTGTCCATTAACGGAAAAGACACCACAACTTCTGACAGCCAGCTATGACTCGCCACAGAACGGGCTCCACTTGAGCCCTGAACTTGCATGAAAAAGCAATCAGCTGTTTAATTGTGGAAGAGGAAAACAAATAGCTCAGGAGATTAGTTAAGTCCAGCGGCATGGCCTGGGCTTTATGGATTAATCCAGCAGTAGAGAAACCAGGAATGTATCTGTTTGTTTTAACACACACATCCATACCAGGACTCCTGTGATTGTTCTCAAAGAGCCACTGAGAGATACTCTAGTCACACAAACACACCAATCCTGCCATAGTATGGAGAATTTTACCCAAATTGTTGAAATAAGATTATTAGTGTAAGATGATCTTTTTTAGGTCTGAGCTTTTCCAGTGCTTTAGATGTGTGGTCAATTCTGGTCTTACTATAAAAGGCAGTATTATGTTGACCTGCTGGATTAAATGTTTGTCTGTTGAGGTTTCATTTCATTAAGTCTATTTTTTATTTTTCTCTAATGGTTCTTGGTATCATTTATTTCACCCAATTCTAATTTTTTTCACGCTGGTTCACCAAGTGGCCAGCAGAGCAGACGATCTTATTTTTTGAAGGAAATTGGCTTGTGTGCTGTGTCACAGGGCAAATGCTTATTATGACTTGAGCAATGGTCCATTGTTTGCTTGTGAATGAGGTCTCTTTACCCTAATCTGGCTTTAGACTGCAGATCTACTCAAAGTCTTTTACAGGCAGCAAATATGCTCACATTCCAAAGTATGGATGAAACTTTTGCCTGTTTACCCCAAAACTGCCATCTTGCACAATATTAATTGCTAAACTTTTGTGCATTACCAGGAGGATATAAAGTGTTGAATTTAAACACTTTGATTGGTAATCTTCTCTTCTTCAGAATGATGGAGAGAGAAGCTTTTTATTCTGGCTTCATAGCATCTTCAGGAACAAACAAGCTGCTGCAGACATTCACATTTTAACCTAGAATTTCATTGCATTCTATAAGAAGATCAGAATGATCAATTAACATAGTTTAGATCAGGGATAAAGTTAGGGTGTACGTTTTTAAAGATATAAACCAAAAGAAAAGCTTAAGTTTTGGCCACTACTGTTAGTCATGTTCCTCATAAATCTGCTGTTTATGTAAGAGTAGCAGGAAGAAAGCAATTGTTGTAGAAAAAAGCATAAACATGAGATTAGCTTTTTGCTACAAGCCATTTAGACCCAGTAAACATATGGAAGGATAAGCGATGAAACCAAAAAGTGACTTTATTTGTACACGCTGAAAGAAATGAACTGTATTTTGGTCAAATTATATTTCTATGTTTTGACAATTTTAAATTTGTGATTCTGATCTGAAGCCATTTTTTCAGTTAACCTAGAATTAAAAAAAATCATACCATGGAACAAAATAGCTATTTATTAGATTAGTATTAATAAGTTAATATTTACTTGGTAACAATTAGACTTTGTTCATACAGCCTCCTGAAGTCACTTTGTTTATATGTGATCTGGATCTGATCTTTTCAGGACAGTCTGAACAACACAGATCCAATGCGACCCACTGGGCTCTGTGGTTCTGAATCCGATACGAATTTGATCTCTTCAAATACGACCTGCGTCTGAATGGCCAGGTCACATTCAACTGACCTCAATGCCGTTAATTCTCAACAAAGTCATGATTCTGCGTCTTTCTATGCAGAAGCAGAAAGAAAAATAACCATGGAGGACGATGATGCGGAGAGCAGTCTTTATTTTCAACCTTCTTGAAAAGACTGTGTTATTGATGCGCTGGCCGAGGTTGAGAAAGAAACGAAAAATCGCAAATGCTGTTCTGCACCACCACCCATGTTTACTTTTGTCTTTCAAATCTTTATTTCAATTAAAGAATAAACAAGTACAGGAAACCACGTTCACTTGCATAAACACAGAGCATGCTCACTACTTGTGACGTCATTGCGTCCTCTACTGCACATGTGGAATACTAAAGTTATGTGCATTCACACAGGAGATCACATAAAAGTTGCATATATTTGAAAATGTGAACAAACACGAAAAAGAATCGGATTTCATAAAAACTCTGAATTGATCATCAAGGCCTGCAGTGTGAACATAGCCTTGCAAATATCTACTTCTAGTTTAAATCCAAATGCCTCAAATTGGTAAGGACACTTAAGCCACGGCGAAAGTAAGCGGACGGCCCAAGTGTAATCTGAATAGTGCTAGCAGTACGGAAGGATCTAGGACGGGGAAGCAGTCTGCATCCTAGCACTGATTCGGTTAGCATAGGACCTCCTGACCTAAATATAGTTTCCCACAATTCTAACAGAACATTTAGTCACTGCCCACTGCATACATATTTATAACGTTTACTTTGTGTGACACATGCTAAGATGAACATGTTCACCTCTTATAATAGGAGAGCTTCAGCCTTTGTCACCCAATAACCTCCATAAAACTGAAGCTGTCCAGATTGAACACAGCAGTTCCTTTTTTACCCCGGATAGTGTTCTTACTGTTGACCCTTGAAAAGGTGAAGGAAAAGGAGCTAGAAACAGCAGAAGCTTTAATTGAAGTCTTTGGATAGAGTCAAAAGTAATCGTATCAAATTACAGTGGAATCTGCTTATAGTGATCACATTGGTCCAAAGCCAGTTTGAACACTATAACGGTTGATTACTATATCTGACTTTAACACTATTTCACTTATTTTTTATGCAAAATATCACCTAAATGACATTTCTGTGGTTTTTCAATGGTGAAAACTGAAATGAAATGGACAGCTTCCGCATTTACTGAATTTTATTACAGTACCATGCAGGTTTATATACAGTATACTGGGCTGGTACTCTGGTAGCCTGGTGCCGCCGGTGCGGTTTTGTTTTTAACAAGTCTTAACTTTGAAACAAATGGTTTCATAGAACAACAGTTGCGCAGTGGTTAGCGCACACGACCGACGTATGGAGGCCTAGTCCTCGACGTGTGGTTCGAATCTGGCCTGTGGTCCTTCCCCGTATGTCTCTCCCCCCCTCTCATACCCCCTTTCCTGTCAATTCAATTCANGACTCATTGACTCAAATACAATCCCTCACACTGTCAGCATACTGTCCATTAAAATGAGCCACTAGTGCTGTAAAAACTCCAAAACATAAATAAATAATAACATTGATACATTTAGCTGTAGCTTATATGAGTCTTTTTTTTAATAAATAAGCTGTTTTTTTGGTGATGGAAAAATTCTGTTGTTCATGGTGGTGGCAGTACCATGTTCTGGATGTAATGATAGATCATAGATATTTGTTAGACCCAATAGAGAATGAATTAAAATAGGTAGAGAATAGAACCTGCTAGAAGATGCTCACCATCCTACAGGAGAACTCCGAACATGAAGTAAGAGACAATAAAGTGGAAGGTTAGTGGAAGTGGCCTAGTCAAAGTCTAGACCTAAATACAAAAAGTCATCTTTTGAAAGAAATGATTATTATTAAGACTGTTTTCATTTTGAAAAGGTTATGGAAATGCAAACGGTAACGTTTTGCAAACCTCTCCTTACTTTTAGCGAGTCATGATGTCTGAATATATTAAATTACAATTTCTAACAGCATTTTTTTAAACAAACAAAAATAAAGACAAGAAAGTTTAAGTGAAATATTTTTTCAAGCTACTGCAGTGGTAAATCTGATCAAGTTCAGCCTTTTGAAAGTCTGAAGCTTAAATGAGGGTTTAGTTTTATCACTGAAATATGAGATGCTGACATAGGAGAGGTCTATTATAAATGTTTGTTAGGAGCTTTTGGTCTCTAATAAAAGTTCTTCATTGTATCAATAAACCCGGGGTACAAAGTAAAGTGTTGATTGTAGTGATGTAGATCTGCTTATTTGCCAGCTTTCTAAGCACTAATCCTTCAGCAGGACTTATTGTTTTGGAGGAAAACATGCAGCTGTCCACTCAGAGTTGCCTGTTTGCAGCCTTTTTGTTAATCCTTCATTCAGGAATATATTTCGCAGTGGTATGATAATTAAATGGGTGAAATTATCTATTTATACCAACATAATGTGATGTTTCAACCAGAGAGAAACATAAAAGCAAATGCTTTGTGGGATCCAGGGTCAAAGGTGACAGCACAGGAATGGGTAGAAGGACGGGAAATAAAAGGGAAAGGAATAATGAAGCATACAGGAAAACTAATGTTGATGTTAGGAATTAAATTGTTTGGCTGAAAGCGATCAGCTGCTTGCTCTCCAAGTATTTCTTGCTAAAGGAGCAGTGACTTTGTGGCAGCCTAGGGTGACATCTAGTGGCTAGAATGCAGAATCCATGAGTTTCCTTTCAAAGCTCCTGAACAACAATCTAAGTTGGAAAAGCAGCATATCAGATGTCAGACGTTGGTTTGCTTCTCTAAATTTGTGCAATTCTTGATCCACACATCATAAGAACTTCCTAAAAAAGGAAAAATCTCAACAGGACTTTTTCTGGTAATTGAAATTATTAAAATAAATATTAGCAACCTAAATTAGTGCATTGAAAAAGCCACAGAGATTCACGCTGTTACAGACGAACCTTTATCTTCTGTCTGAGTGCCACACTGTAACGAATATAACTGCTTAGAGCATTTGATTATTTGTTAAGCTTTTTCAAAAAAAGGAAGTGGTGAGCGAACAGAGGAAGCCAATGAACATCATTTTAATGATGCAATAATCTAGAGTCAACATTTATGTTGTTTTACAACTCAGCAAAGTCTGCATACGGTTTGTAAGGAGAAAGACTAAAGTAGTAGATCTGCTCAGAAACTTGCTGAAGGGATCTTGACAGTTATACAAACTGTGTTTTGCAGTGATCAGTTTGACTTTGCTGTTTCCTAACCACACGTGCATGAGGCTTGGTTATTTGCTCAGTTGCTAGGGAGTTATTGACGTCTCAAACAGTTAAAAAAAATACCACGCCAGACATACAGGGCAGAGCTTCCCCTTCCCCTTCACATTTCGCCTCTGAAAGCAGATGCATCTCCTCTAGCACTTACGAAGACAAACCACATCAGTTAGAGGGATTTGCTGCCTTTACTGGCCCAACGGACACATTGCTTTGTCTGGTGTCAAACACACATGTAAGAGGAAGGAGGGGAAGCGTTGGTGATTGCTACTGTGCAGCTCAAGGAGCATTGCTGTATGAAGATGCTGGAGCATGTGGACCCGCTCACTCCTATGTTCTCGACTCCCTTCAGTTCCCACTTATGATTTAAGGAGAAGGCAAACCTACAAAAGGTAAAGATTCACGTTTTCTATAAATAATAATGATAATAATAATCTGCGAGGAAGTTTGGGCATCTGTTTGTGGTTTGGCATGTTTTGAATTATGTTGATGGTTATGTCTTTCTGTTCTTAGAGTTAAACCATAATATGGTTAAAGGATGTCATCTTTACTGTGTTTTTTACAAAATCTTACTTTACCAGGAAAAGTTAAAGTGATGAAATGAACCCTACATTTTCTAAGAAGCAGATCTGTTAATGGATCTCAGATAGATGTTAAACCTGAAACCAACACGAAAAACGTTAAAAACCAGTTCAAGTTGCAGGAAAGAAACCAAAAGAAAATAACTGTCATTATTTTTCTCTTCCTCTTGTGGAAGCAGCATAGGAAGGGTGTGGAGCCATGTTGATGGCAGAAGGAAGGATGATGCGGCTGATAATCTATAAAAAAACAAAACATCAAGCTATTACAATTAGATTTCCTGCTGCAGTTTTTATCAAAGTTTCATCTGCTTGATTCAATGTCAACACTTTGATGCAACGCTCCGTTCTAACCAGGTTATAATTGCTGACACAGTTTGCTAAATGCATTGACGGGTCAGCAAAGCTTCAGCGGATCCTCCAGCTGAGTGACAGTTGGTTTTTATCTAGTTTATCAGGGCAACCACTCCTATGGACTGTTTAGACAACCTAGTCTTAAGTAACTGGGGGGTAAACAACAGAATAAAAAGACAGTATAAATGTTTAATACTAAAAGAAAGCAACACCTGAGTATTGCTGTTATAGATGCACATAGTTGGTATTGCTGTTTTACTGTCTATATTTGTATGAATCATCTAGTGTTACTAAATTTAATCAAACAAACTAGTATGTAGCTTATTTAGAGTAAAGCTGTTCATAAGTTTTTGTTTCAACAGCAATGTGCAAAAACAACCTTAGTGCAACAAATAAAATGACTTGAGGTCATATTTGTGAATAAGAAGTGGCTCACAAACACCTGGATAAATAAAGGTTAAATAAACCAGTGAAAATAATATATTAAATTGTACAAAAGATTAATAAAATATAATATAATACAAAAATGTATCTCTAAAGAACGTTTGTCTTAGAGTTGTCCCTCATCCTTCCTCCTCTGTGTGTCAATCTGATCCCAAGGCCAGTCTTTTTTTTTTTTTATAAAGTATGATTTTTAAATAGAATTATAAAAAACAAAAAAACACTCTAGTTTCCGCGAGGCCCTAAAATTTAGGGCTTAAATGATCACTTAAAGTTGAAGTAGAAATGAATAGAAAATATATCGCAACTGCTGTGTCATTGCAACTGTGTTCATCTCTTGATAATTGTGCCACTTCAGTTCGGTTTGAAACACTGGAAGATTGTGTGGAAATGTACCTCATTCAGTAGAGGAGGAGTGATGCTGTGGGCCTGTTCCTTCCACAGCCTCGTAAAGGCAGTTAAAATACAAAAGATTGTTTTCCTAATATCAGTAAACTGAGGAGATAATTATCTTTTGTACGGCCTAAATGTTTTGAACCTAAAGCTGAACCTAAACGCCCAGCAATGAAATATTGTTTCTAGTGTATATTTTCTAAAGTTCCTCATATCTCTGATGTTAGATTGTTTTTAGTTCTGTTTTTAAATGTCTTTAAAAAATAATGCTGCAGGCTAACCTTTCTACACAGTGCAGGACTCCATGTTAAAAAGCTTTATGGGCACAAATGTCTGAGTTTGGCAAATAAAAAAGAAAGAAAAAGAAATCTGCCTTCTTTAACGGATGTAGAGGAACCGGTTTTGAAGCAGATGTTCTGCTGGCAGGATGTGTTCCTGTTAACGGAGCAACTCACACCTGCTCACTAGGAAAGTGAAAGTACACGTGTTGATGTGCGCTTTATTTCTGGTAACGGCCCTATTTGGTTTCACAGGATTGCACTTTCACTACCAACGACAAAATGTGCCTGAGGTTATATTAAGTTTGTTTGTTATTGGTTAAAATGAAAGCTTCACATTTAGTGAGCTTTTAAAGTTTGCTCAATAATTAACAGTGTTCATTTATTTAGACTTAGGGCTTTGACACTTCTGTTTTCTCTTTTTTCAGTTGTGATGAGTAGCAACATGAAGTGAAATAGTCTGCTTTCCCAGAGTGTTTTTATTAGAACAGCATAATGACTGTAAGCAGCAGTCAATCAGCAGACCGGCTCTCAGCCAACCTCTCTTCCCCGTCGTGTGACTATAATTTAACCAGCTGGGATCAATCTATGGACACCATGTACACCTACTTCTACCTGCTGCTCTTCATCCCGGGGCTGCTTCTCAACACCACGGCTCTCTGGGTCCTCTGCAAACATTTCAGGTCAGTCAGAAAATACCAAAGGTTTAAAAGATTACTGGGGATTCAGATATTTAAGACAAGTTGAAAGAGAATATTTGCTTCATCTTTATATAACATTGCTTAATGTCCTATTCAAAGATTATATTTGGATGTGTTAAAGCAAAGGGGAAGTCTTGCACAGTGTTGTATGGTTCTGCAGGAGCAAACCCACTTTTCTGCTTATTGTTTCAACAGCAAGAAGACCAAGGCAGTGATCTTCATGATAAACCTGGCTTTGGCAGACCTGGTGCACATCCTCTCCCTCCCCCTCAGAATTTATTATTACTTCACCCACACGTGGCCATTTGGACAAAGCCTTTGCTTGCTCTGCTTCTATCTCAAATACCTCAACATGTACGCCGCCATTTTATTTCTGGTAAGACTGTAGTTAGCACATTTTTTCAGGCCCCTGAAACTTTGATCTTGTCATTTTAAAATCCTATAATCCCACATATCTGGGGGATTTAATGTGATACACTAAAGGAAGAATTCACAGAATTGCTTTTGACAAAAAAAGGTAGTTAAAAGCCAGGATATGAATTTGTGTTCATGCCTCTGTCACCTGCTCTCTATAGACTCAATTTGTGGTCCATTTTTCCTAGGAAATTACTTAAATTTTGTTTGCAGTTCCCCAGAAAATATTGAGTTAAAATTGTTTTCCTGGATTCTCATTTGGGGAATGTTCACACCATGAAAGTCCATAAAATGACCAGGTGCATGGAATGGAGGAAAACTGCATGAAGCAGCTCAGCTCTGCAGAATTAATTCCCTGCTGAATCTCCATGTGTCTCATTCAGTGAAGGTTTTATGTCTCATGTTTGACTAATTCATGCATTCTGCTAGCTAAAGGAGATCCACAACATGCTGGAAGCTGACTTGTGAAGAGAAAGACGAGTCAGAAAAGATTTTAATTGTATTGTTGCTTGGGTCTTAACTAGAGGAAAAAACTTTACTGCTGTCTGGTTTGAAGTGGCTGCGATGGACAGGTGACCTGCCCAAGGTGGACCCACCTCTGGTCCATAGATAGCTGGAGATAGGCAGCAGCACCCCTCGCCAACCCACCTGGGATAAAGTGTGACGGAAAATGGATGGATGGTGGGAAGTGGATGGAGACCAATGTAGAAAGTGGGTTTTGGTCTGGTTCTTAGATTCTATTCACATCTGCTCAAAAGGAGAAAGAAGGCAGAAAACCAACCAGTCTGTTTAAGGTAAACCCGTCATGGAAACCTTAGATTTAGATCTGGGGTCTAGTTTACAAAACATTTGCCTGAACTTGCCAACTTACAGGCTCTCTCTCTCTTTTTTTTTTTTAGTAAACTACAGCTGCTGACCTTTTAAAATCAACATCTAATTGAGTCTCTGCCTGAAGCCACTTTTAGGAACTGAATAATTCTGTGAATTTATTGAAAAATCAGAGAAATCCCAATCAGCTGCCTGGATGTATGTTAATCTGAACAGTCGGATCATCGGACCGAAGGTGTCATTGATAACTTCCCTTTAGCTGCTGTATTAAGCAAACATTCCACCTATAGGATGCCATTAGTAAAGTTAAACGGGTAGCAGTCACTTTGCTTCCTATTTAGGATGTTGCTGGTGATACAAAAGGGGTTGATCTTTTTAAATTCATTTGCTGTAATTCTCAGTTTTCCACCACTCCATCCATTCTTATGAAGCCAAAAAATGGTGTTTGCTGTCTTCTTCTGAACGGTTGCTGCCAGATTTGTGTGTTGCACATCCTAGAGTTTTCCTTTTGACTGATTCTTCCACTGCAGCTGTGGATCTCTGCACTTCTCTCAAGTTACCAAGAACCTTTTGGCTCCTTATTTGACTAATTTTCTGAATGTCGTGTCATAAATGTCTCCTGTTCAGTTTCCCAGCAAACCTGTAATCTGCGTTCTTTCTGTTTGAAGGTGTGCATCAGCCTGCAGAGGTATGTGTTCCTCCTCAACCCGTTTACTGCCCGTCGGTGGAGGCGGCGCTACGACCTGCTGATCAGTATAGCTGTGTGGGTGATTGTCAGTATCTCTTGCTCACCTTTCATCTTGATGCGGAGCAGCGGAAGCAGCAACAACAACACGCCCAGCAACCCTCTAAATGCAAACTTCACCCACCTTTCAAGCTCCACAAACCTCTACATGCAACCATCATTCACACCTTCCAGCATGTCACACCCCGATTCAGTAACCCACAAAACAAGCTGTTTTAAAGACCTGCCGATACGGAAGATCTCCATCCCTCTGGCTATAACCATGATGACAATGTGTGAACTGTTTGGATTCCTTATGCCCTTAATCTGCATCAGTTACTGTTCCTGCCGCATAGCTTGGTCCCTCAACCACAGGAAAACAGAGGATCAGCAGAACTCCACGGCTCCAAGCTCCTCCACTCGTAGCAGACTGCAGTCAATCACCTCCAACGGTCAGGGAGATAAGAACCATGAAAAGCATGTGAACAGTGAGAAGCGGCGAGCTCTGAGGATGGTCCTGAGCTGCTCTGCTCTCTTTCTGCTCTGCTTCACCCCGTATCACATCAACTTCCTGCTCTATCTGATGGTTTCGCAGGACTTTGTCTTCCACTGTGCCACCAGGCTGGCGGTCAAACAGTTTCACCCAGTGTCTCTGTGCATGGCAAGCATGAGCTGCTGCCTCAATCCGCTCCTTTATTACTTCCTTAATGCTGAATTCAGAATGCACCTCAGGCGCACCTCCTCTTTCTCCTCCTCTTTTGTCTCTTCTCCAATCAGCTCTCCAAAACATTGTGCTGCACAAGCCAGACTACTGAGGATGGAGAGTTCCTGTTCAGAGCGGGAATAGAGCAGGTCTGGGTCAGACGCCGCAGGCATTATAAAAGGATTTTAACTGGAGTTTATTCACATATAATTTTTTTAGTCTGCAGTCAAAAACTTAACAGTCTTTTACCAATATTTTGAGAAAAACAAGCAAAATATTCATATATTGCTTTTTAAATTGAGCCACAAAGGTCTGAAAAGAGTTTTGTATTAATTTTTTATAAACTCTCCTTAAATGACTTCCTTTAAAAGCACCTTTGGTCCCCTGGGGTCCTAGTGTTGATGAGATCACTGAGGTAGACAGAGGTCAAAGTTGATCATGAAATGTAAGCTTCCCATTTAACAAATAGGTGGAAAATTTATTAACTGCCATAATACATGATTCAAAGTTCCCCATTTAATAATTAGAAATACATTGAAATGATGAATCAGTTAAAGTCCTTTAAGAGAATATATGTATTTAGTTATGAATATAGTTACCTCCCTGCGATGGACTGGCAATCTGTCCCGGGTGGAACCTCCCCCGTACACAGCTGGAGATAGAATGGTACAGATCTAGGTATTTTCTGATCACCACGGTTGCTGTGTCCCCTGGAACAGTGGGCCCTCACCATGGTCCTCAGGTACCATAGTCCTGCATGTACAAGTTTCCCACAGACACATCTGCACTTCATGGTTTTCTGGCAAAAGTGGAATTAAACTTTTCTTCAATGAAAACTTAATTTATGAGACTAAAACTAACTAATAGTGATTTGGGTAACACTTTGAACTGAGCTGTAGATCTCTGCAGCTCCTCCTAGGCTGCCATAGGCCCCATGGATCATTTCATGATCAATGGTCTTTTTTTCAGTCCTTAGGAGGAAAGTTGTGCCTTAATAAGCGGGTCGTTTTGCAAAGCTCTTCTGTTTTTAGATCTCCAAGGCTGTAGAAATCCCTTTGCTACACAAACCAGCTTTGAACTCCTAAACATCTCTTTGTTTGTTCTCCAACATTCTCTAACAAACCTCTGAGGCACTGACAGATTAGACCAGAGTTTACCCAGGGAAAGAACATGATCCTGGAAACCAAAGCTGTCCAAATTTCTATGTGAAAATCTCTGAAAAATTATCGTTTCAATTCAGTTTATGTCTATAGCTCCAATTCACATCATGTCATCTCAGGTCATTTTATTGAGACAATTCAACAGGATCATCCAGTCAGATTGATTCAAAGTTTTCTATCTAAGAAAAAACATGCTTGTAGCGACAGTGGAGAGGAAAAACTCCCTTTGAACAGGAAGAAACCTCCAGCAGAACCAGGCTCAGTGTGAGCGGCCATCTGCTGAGGCCTACTGGGGTTCAAGGAGACAGAAGCAGACATAGAAAAAGAAGCATAGATACAAAAGGCAACTGTCAACCAGCTCCACAGGCGGCCCCGTCCAGGAAACACACAGCCAGGCAGACGAGCTCCGAGCCAGCTCCCATGTCAGAGGATGAAGAGAGCACATCCAGTTAGTCACAGTCAGAGAAACAGGACTACACTGGAAAACAGGCCAAGCTCCAACATCTAGAAACAAAGGTGTTGATGGCAGCAGCACAGCTGATATTTCTCTCCAGGATGGAGTCACAGCCAAACAGGAACAGACCAGATGAAGCTACTATGAGAAAAAGCAGAGAGAGCAGAACGTTATTTAAATAATGTTAATTTCTCTTCCACATAAATATTTACTACTAAAACCAATCAATACATTGGTGGTTAAAAGGTGACATATTGTGAAAAATTTCTTAAGATATAAATAAAATGTCCTGTAGTCTTCATTCAGGTATTACTTTATCTATCTTATCCAAAGCGGGCGACACAGTGGGAGCGAGGCAGACTTTCCACCTGATAGTTTAAATGAACGATAAAAAAATTTAAGGTTCATATTGAAAAATATATATTTTTTTTATCTTCCTGCTCTGACAAACTTTCACCAGAAGAGAGGAGGAATTGCAGTGATGACCACATGTTTCCTCCTCGTCCTCAAATGTGACGCGATTCTCATTCGGCCTTTCAGTCCACGATGCTGAACTTCAGCACACTGCTAACATTTCAAATAAGCTATTTTAAGAGAAACTACTTGTCTGTCTATTGTACCTTACTGTAAATAAAAGTGATGCTTTCATATTGTTTTGCTTTTTGATCAGCACAAAATAATATATATATATATATATATATATGAAAATGTTATTTTTTCCTCTGCTCTACTGTCCCCTTAGGAGTGTGTCTGTATTTGACAGTTGCTGTAGGCGATAACCTCTAGGGTAGAGCAGCTAAACCCCCTCCTTCTCTGCTCGGATGCATCTGCTAAATACCAAACCACCTCTGACATCAAACAAGGATCAACCCACCAAACAGCCTCTTACCTCTTATCTTCCTGCTGTGACACAGAAACACTTCTGCTTGTCTTTTACATAAAGCAACACTTGCTAACATAATCTGAAGCTAATGTGATTTTAATGAGTTTTTTTTATCTGTTGTGATCCAGCAAAGGGAGTCAGAGATGCTGGGTGATCATGAACACCAAAAAAAAGACCACGTTGGAAATATAATAGTTATGATGCAAAAAAAAAAAAAAGGAAGCCACACCCCTCCTCACACAGGAAGCCCTGTATGTGCTAAAATCCCCATTTCATAGTGGGGGCAGATAGAGACAGGCAGCCGATGCATGGCCACAATGTGATGAGAAGAAGACAGGATATCATCTTTTAAAAATAAGATAAAGTGTTAGAAACAGCAGGCAAAGTTATTATGCTGGAGGAATAATTGAGAAGAGAGAGTGCCGCCTGAAGCTTCATCCTTCTGCTTTTTGAGGCTTAGACAACGTGAAGTTTCAACAAAGAGGTGAGACCTAAAGCTAAATGTTCACTTTTCTTAATGAATAATGTTTTGTGAGAAACAGCTGGATGTTTTAAGAGTGGAGTCATGTCTCATGGGGGATCTCGTTCGTTACTCCAAAATGAGGAATGCCTGTTATGTTTTAGAACAAGGCATTCGGTTTCACTTTGTATCCAAATTAAGAGTTTTATCTGAGTTACTTCTGTTTGATCTATTAAAAAATCCCACATGGAGGGACCTGGGTTCCTGCATAATGATCATGACTTAATGGAAGAGGTGTAACCCCATAGCCGCCCACAGAGAGGTGAATCACAGTTGGTGATGTTTCCATTGAAAGGCTCTCAGGGTTAAAACTTTTCAGGTTAAATGTGGTTCTCTGATAACAATCCTGCACATGAAACTCTTCAAAAGGACATAAAGTATGTTGCTATTATTCCTGTTACCCTTCATTTATCTGCAGAGGGTTTACATTTTCACATTCATACCCCAAAGAGGAAATGAAAGCTAGTTGAATAACTGCCTGAAGACGATATACAGTCTATAATTTTGTCAAACCTAGAAAGGAGAGCAGACAGTCCATTAAATAAAATGAACGGTCAGTAGAAATAAAATGATTCTCCTCACTTAAAGTCCACTGGAAGCTGTCGTTGAGGGCTTTGTCTGAACGGAGCAGAAAAGGGTCCTAAAGAAATCAGAAACCCTCAGTTTATGCTTACATTTTAAAATCCATATATGATGTTAACATTTCCTTTTTCTAATACATTCAGCCTTTTAGCTAATTTTAATAATTTCAATGCCCAAAATCACAGAGACCAACAGAACAAGCAAAACGAAGCGTAAAGTGATGAACAACAATGGTGTCATTTTAACAACAGAGACCTTGGAAATCCGCTTTAATTCAAGCCGTTGGTATTTTTAAGCAAAAGTTTGTAGGCTGTCTTGCTCATTCACGCCTTTTCCTTCTCCAGCCATCTTTTTTTATGCACATTGCAGATCAAAGCATGTTCATCTCTGAGACCAAAAACATGTGAATGTGGCACCTTCACCCATTTACAAATTGCATCCAAATTTATCTCAAACTATATGCTTTATATCAGAGTCTACAATTTTTCGACCTTCTCCTTATTTTACAGAAAGTGGCCAAAGGTCTAACCCCATGGCTTTTAAATCTAGTCTGAATGATAAGCTAAAGAATCTGACCAGCAGGCCTTAAAACTCTGGCAGTAAAATGTTGGAGGGCAAAGTGTTCTTACTGTCTTCTTACTATCAACCACATGAAGGGAGAAGGAACAGGAGCTAGAGGCTACAGGTTGGTGCATTCGGATCAGGACAGAGTGTTTCAGGTTTTCCTTTAAATCACCTATAGGTGAATCTAAAATCAGTGCAACTTTTTGTAAAAAAAAAAAAAACAACAACTATGAAAAGCTACTAAAGACATGACATCAACATTTGGGCATTTCCAAACTGTTTTCTAGGATTTATGGTCCTTAAGTATGTAAAATAGTGAATAGAAAGAAAGAAAGAAATCATTTTCATAAACAATCTGTCTCTCATTGTTTTGGTATTTAGCAACTAAGATCTAAAATTCATAACTGACTGTGAGGGGGAAAAGTATCTGTGTTTATGGGTGTATGTAAACTTCTGGACTCAACTGTATTTGGCAAAAGATCAGCAGTTTTGAACCTCATCAGGCATCTTACCAACAGCTGCCACCCCAACCAAAAACAGGAAACTAAGATGCTTTTTGAATTTCTAGATGGTAACAACTAGATTTAAGCTCCAGCCTCTATCTCACACTTTCTACCCTAAAAAACTGTCCAAATTTCTAAGTAGCAGAGGTTTGTTTATTATCTTGGCTCCTCCCCCTCAAACTTGTTCAGTTAACTCTTAAAAGAGGCCAACTCCAAGCATGGAAACTTCCACGCCAACCTTTCGAACTTTATCTCAAGTATTCTGGAAAGCAGCCGCAGTAAAACAGACAGTGGGTGAATAAACCAACAGCTACTTTCAGGGATGTTTCCCACTTACAGTATAATCTGCTGCTTTCCCCTGCAGAGTCAATAAAGACTATTTTATCAACGATACAATGTTTTTACTCCAGTCATTATTATTGCTATTCATAGAAGTAATAATAGGAGTTATTATAGCAGTAATAGTAGAGGCTCTATGGCTAGCAATGGTTTTCTAAATTGCACAATGTCTAAAAAATGTATTTTAATCTGTAGCCTATTTCTTTGTGCATCTGTTAGAAAATTCATCAGCAGTAGCAAATTTTCAGGTTGATAGAGGTGTAAAGCAAAAGTCACAGCTTATCAGTGGCCCAAAGGCCTCAGGTCACCTGCAGTCTCCAGCAAACTATACATACAAAGAAGCATCTTATACCCAGCTAATCTGCAGAAATCTTTCAGAAAACTATTTATAACATTTATAAATCATTCCTTTAAAGTGCCTTTTGGCTGTGATATCTACACATAATCAGTATAGGTTTGTAGACCAAATATCCTTCATATAGTTAATAATTTTATTCTTTCACGTAGTTATCTGTTTCTAATAATTCGTTTTATTCTCTATAATTTTTCATGTTCAGTAATTATTTCAAGGAGGTACCTATGAGAATTTGCGCACTTGGGCCTTGGTTTCGTACCGTTTGCCCACCGGTTGCCAGATCTGCTATAATGTGAACGTTTTGTTAACATCAGTAAACATTTACTGTTCCTGTCCAGAAGGAAAGCAGAGATCTCTTGGTGGCTTCTAATTCTAATTCTTCTAATTGCTTCCATAAGTTTGCACCAAGTTTCTCCCACTTTTGATTCTTTTTTTTCTAATTGGGACAAATATGAGAAATGTAACAGAGAAGAAGCCATTTTCCAACTCTATCGCAGAGCTACTGGCTTCAGCTCATATGACTTTAACCTACTGTTCCCTTTGTGTCGACATTAGCAGCTTAACTAGAAGTAATTATATATATATTTCAGACCTTTCAAAATTTTGGAACAATTTCTAATACAAGGCCTGCGACAGATCGCCTCATCTTAGCTGTTGTTAACAAGTAGAGAAGCTTTTTAAATCAGATAGAGACTAACCCATGCCATGCAGACCCTAACCGATGCAGAGTTAGATAGCAGCCAAGAAATAGTCCTAATTCAATGTCTGAAACAGCGCCGGGATGGTTTCAAATTGTGGAAATAGTCTAACAAAACACATGCATAGTTTTACCAGCTTAAAAACATTTGAATAACATCCAACCTGTACAGTAAAGTACAGTACTACTTCTTCTGTGGTGCGTTCCTGGTCATCAGCTACGGATGGTGATGGAATCAATTGTTTTGATAAAGGAGTTTTAGCTATGACCTTTGTGTGACCTCTATGTTACTGTAATGTATTTTTCTTTGAGGATGGGTGGAAGCATGTGGGACTCTCACCCAAAAATGGTCCAGTCCTCCTGCAGCAGTCCTTCCCACCTGCAGGCAGAGGAGCTGATATTCCAAACTGAAAATCTGTTTTTATATCCAATTCCCATATATATATATATATATATATATATATATATATATATATATATTCTTTTTTTTAAGTTTGCTAACAGAGCAGTAGCCAACAGTGATGAAAAGGTAGATTCTCATCAAACTGATCTAGATCCTCTTTTAATGATTGGTTTACATAATTAGCATAAACATATTCCTTCTTTTGCTTTCGGGTATCTGCTTCTGTCTCCTTGAACCCCAGTGGGCCTCAGCAGATGGCCGCTCACACTGA
>NW_015151049.1:233846-243749 GCF_000732505.1 Cyprinodon variegatus
AAGACCCTTAACCCCACACTGCTCCCTGGGTGCCGCACAATGGCAGCCCACTGCTCCCCAAAGGGAGGGGTTAGATGAAGAGAGGGAATTTCATTGCTTTATGCTTGTGACAGTGTAATGACAATAAAGTTGAATTCTATTCTAATTCTAGTAAATCAAAGAGCAATTTCAAATTTATTTTTTCCATTCATTCTGAAAAAGGCCATTCAAACTGAAACTCATGTTCATTCATTTGAAAAAATTATTTACATTGCCTATTGAAAAAATACTGTTTGTCTCTATAAATTAAAACATGTTTTAAAATATTTTTGCTAAGTCAATTAATTTTACAAGCTAACACTTAACAGTGGGAAAAAAGTACACTAAAAGCACCATGGTTACGAGAAGTTCTGCTTTGATGGGGATCATGATAAACAGAGCATCACATTTAAAGGAGTATTTATAGAACAAGCTGTATCGTACACATAGTGTAAAGCAGCATCTTTAAATGTTGCAGCAGGTTTTATATTACTGAGCTTCCTGGGGAACATCTGCAGCTTGTCTTTGTAAATTTTGATCTAAAAGTTTCAGAGCGGGGTGTTACCCACAGAAGCGATCCACTGAGTCTTACAGGGCGGAAATGTGCCAGCTTTGCATGTGCTGTTAACCCATCACCTGTCGTGTTTGTGCTAACCTGGTTTCACTGGGGCTTTGGGCTTACGTACTTGACACAGGCTAGTGGTGAGATGTTGTGCAAGTTGAGGCACACAGCAGTAAACAGTGTGTGGGAGATTGTAGCATCTACATCTCTGGGAGTTTGCATAATTTACTGGACAGGCCCCTGAGAGAGCGGCTCACACACAGTTGTTTACATGAATTACAGTTAAGTATGGCAGAGGCAGACGCAACAATTCGAGGAACCATCCAACAGGTGTATGTGTGTTTGTGCATGGGCGTGTGACTGATTATTGACAATGACATCAGTGTTGGAATCAGTGAAAAGGCTCTTTTTCATAACCTGACGGCTATCTGGGCTGTATGTAAATCCTGTGGCCGATAGAGGCTGATACCAAAGCATCAAGCTAAGCTTTAAGTATCACTGCATTGATAGGGACAGGGCCAGTTCACTCTCTGAGTTATGTTTATCTCTAAGCCTGGACAGGGAGAGGAAGTTAATTTATTATCGTCCATTAGAGATGAAGCAATTCATACCGGAGAAAGAGACTAGATACTTTTCTCTATCTTTGCAAAGTGTTTTTCTAGATAGATGAGACTTTTTACCTTTTACTTTATTGATTCTAATCTCTTCTATTAGAATACCCTCTTCTAACCAGAGGACCTGCAAACTATCAGCGTTGGAATAAAGACAATCCTGAAGACACCATTCATCTCTACATGCTGCTGTGATGTTTGGGAATATGACTTGCCACATGGACTCCTTTATTTAATTAACAGCATGGGTTCCCGAATTGAACTTTCAGCAGTGCAAAGACAGCGTTTCTGAAAGAAGGAAACGCAGCTAATTTTCCTAAGATGAACATCAGCAACTGTTCTGATGAAGAAGGGCTGAAGGAATACCAGCACAATGTGTACGCCATTGTGTATGGTGTGATTTTAGCACCTGGCCTGCTGGGTAACGTTCTGGCACTGTGGGTGTTTAGGATCTACATACGGGAAACCAAGAGGGCTGTGGTGTTCATGATGAACCTGGCTATAGCCGATCTACTTCAGGTAACCCAACCCTGTTCCTTCTTACTTACTGCCTCCTTTTGGTCCACTTTATTTATTTATTTTTTGATATATGCACTTTTTATTAAAAATATTTTTTGCCATACAAGTACACATACCGATTTTACATTTTTTTTTCTTTCCAAACACAACATCTAACAGAATCTGCACATATATTCTGTACATGTATTGAACTGTAAGCAAACTATTTACAGTCTGTAACTCTATAAGGGTCCCAAACCCACAATATTAACCAACAAAATCTGATCTCCAAGGTAGCACTGGTAGCTTGAAAACAAACAGTATATATAGGAGCTGGAACAAGGTTGATCGGATAAGTATTGATGAGAGAACAGGCAGAGTTAAACAGGAGGGTGGAATAAGCAATCAAGCCACCAGTGCCAGGACCATGACACTTACCTAGAATTAACTACTTATTTTCAATGATCCCCAATATACCATCATCTGACTGGTTTAAATCTAGATTCTTCCATCTCTAAATTTCTTTGGAAGGATAACCCCCCTCGTATCAGCTTAAAGACACTACCGAAAACTAAAGACAGAGTGGGACTAGATTTACCAAACTTCCAAAACTACTACTTAGCAAATACATTACATTACATCTCTAAATGGATAAAACATAATCCCTTAGATGAGCCCTGGATAGACACAGAACAGGAAATATGCAATATAATATCAGATTTGCCGTTTATTAGCTCTAATATTAAGCGGCATTCATGTTTTAAAAATATGGTTATGCACGCCGGTTCAGAGGTTCTGGGTACAGGTATGTAAGGACCTATCACTGTGCCTGGGTTGTAAAATCTCACTTTCCCCTTCAGTTTGCTTGCTGGGTGACTTTGAGGGAAGCTCTATGGAAAAAAAAATTGTCTGCATGGCCTTCACTGCATTATGTATCGCAAAGAAAACTATCCTCATGAATTGGAAAAGTAAGGTTAAACTCAGCATCAATCAGTACAGAGATCTGTTGTTGGATCATATTAATCTAGAGACAGCATCTTCATCTCCATCAGACCGATCTCTCTGGGCTCCCTTGATCGGCTCCATCACTTAGTGTAGTGGGCGACACGTGTCCTGCAGGGCTGGTTCGGGGGTCCCTGGGTCCTAGGGCTCTGGGGGGGTGCTTTGAGTGGGGTGCCTGGCGGATCTGACCCCGGAGTCAGTGGCCCCCGTCGGGTAAGGGCTTGGGATGCCTCAGGGCATCCTACAGCGGCTACTTGCGTTGCTCTTGGGGGGTTCCGTAGCGACAGATGTGGGTTACTGGCCTGGTAGCGGAGCTGCCGCTGGGTGGGTACGAGGGTTTGGGGTCGCTGGGGTGCGTTGCCCTCGGGATGTCCTGTGGGTTATGCTGCTTGGGGTCTTGGCTGGTGTACACCTCGTTGTCCGTCCCTGTTGAGCTTGTAGGGGGAATGGACATTAACATCTTATGACAGATGCTAACCCTTATAGGGGTATGCACTCTGCTAGTGGTGGAAGTGGAGTGAGGGGAGTGGGAATGATCCCAGCCTGGTTATCTATCGTCAATATTAATTTTGGGGAGGGATTACATTTCCGGTGGGGGGTGGGGGTGTGATGTGGATGTTTGAAGGGCTTCGGGTCTGGCTCCCTGTCTCAGTCCTGGTCCATGCCATCCCCTGGTGCGTGCTTCAGCCGGGGTTCTGCATGGTACACATGGGCTGGCCAGCCAGAGTTTTTTTTTTTTTCTTTTTTCAGGAAAGCCAGGAGGTACGATGGAGGGACAGGATGGGCAGGTGACGGTGTTGGCCCTGGTGGCCAGCTGGCTCATGGGCTCTGCCACCTGTTTCTGGCCAACGGGCTATGGTGGTGTGCCTGGTGGGCCCCCTCTCTCCAGGGGGGCTCTCGGGGAATGGGGTTGCCTATCGGAGTCAGCAGGGGAGCTGGGTCCCTGGGAGTGCAGTAAGCCCCCCAGTCCTTTTCTCCCCACCCCCAGACTCCTTCTCTGCCTGCTCTCTCACAGTGCCACACATGTAGGATCTTGAGGAGGGGGTAGTTACTGGAGGGTCCCACCTTCTAATGACGTCCCCCACCCCAATTTTATTTTGAATTTTAGACTATTTCATCGACAACATTTTAATAACACACATCTATGTAGGGCATTGTCTGGGGGTGTGGGGGTCAAGGATACCGGGGTGGGGGTTTAATTTGTGGGCGTCACCTCAGATGGTTCCCCCCACATCCTCTTGCATTTAGACATTGAGGGTTCTGGGTTGTCGATTGGGGGGGTGAGCTGGCACCGGCCTGTCCTCTAGAGGGGACTCTGGTACTCCCAGTTTTAATTACACCTGAGAGCAACACACAAAAACACCACATTCGAGCAGGCGCAGGGAGGATCGAGGTCTTCTCACACCCCTGTTCTCCGGCTGGTGCCCGGAGTCTAAGGCCTGGTTTTTTGGCGGGGGGTTGTTGGGGAGCCTGGATTGGCTGACATTTCTGCTCTCCACAAAAGGGGGGTGGAGGTATGGGCGGATGGGATATTGAGGGGGAAGAAGTGGCCAGGGCAATTATTTGGGGGGCTCTGGTTGGGTGCCCTGTGCAGGACATGTGGTCCCTGTTCTCGGGGGGGCTTTTGGGGGGGGCCTCTGGTCTGGGTGTGGGGTGGGGTCCGGGCCCGAAGCTTGAACTAGATGGGTTGATATGGCGGTGACACTGCTCCCCCCCCCCATAGGTTCACCTATTGGGTCATCCGGTAATCCTGGGACCAGCCACCGCCTGGGTCCTCAGTCCTGGGATTGTAACATGTGAGTGTTATGTGTGAATGTGTGTCCGCGTTTTTTTTTCTTTCTCTTCCTCTTCACAGAGAATGTGTTGCAAGTGGGGGCACTAGCAAGGGCAGGCATGATTGAGACTGTGTATTTTTTTTATGAGGTTGTAGTTATAACTGCTCCCTCTCCCGAGAACATCTCAAGTCTCCGCTAAGTGCGGAGCCCATTCCCCCGTCCTGCCCTTCCTCTGCTGGCTGGCGCCTGGGCTCACCAGCACACTGGTGATGCTTGGTGTTAGGGGGTGCATGCCTGGGTGGGTACTGGCTTATTCCTGTCGGCTGCTCCGGGACCCGGCCGGGGCTCCCGCTGAGGGGTGGGGTGCCCCTGGGGCCTCGGGTTCCTGGGGCCAAAGGCCGGATTCAATGCAGGGTGGCTTGCTGCGGGCAGCGCCCGCAGACTCCCCGTGGCTCCCGGGGGCTCCAGCGTTGCAGTGGCTGGGAAATATCCTCGGGGTCATCCACCTCCTCCCTTGGTGGCAGGACGGATTTCCTCGGTTGGCCCCTCCTGGGTGCCTTTGCTCTTGGGGTCCCTTTGGGCATCTGGGGCTTTGGGTCCCCCAGCGCTCGCCTCGGTTCTCTGGGGGGGACGCCTCTTCGGCTCTTCACAACCACTATTGAGCATTTTCTATTTAGATAAACTTTACATGCACAAGTGCACTCTCACAAACTACTACAGGTGCTTGGTTCCAGGTACTTAGAGATTCACTTCCATACAAAAAGCCCATATTCTGATCTTCAGCTACCACCGAATACATGTCAGATTAAATAATACTTATACTTTGGCAATAGTATCAAGGTGCTACTTTATTGTATCTCTTATACTATATCCGTTGGTTGTGCTGTTCTTTTTCCATCTCTTTGCAGGTGATGAAACAGACTGAAGATGTTTCATCATTGTCTCCGTTTTATCTCCTCTTTCTTTCATTTTTTCTCCTTTTTTCTGTTTTTCCTTTCCTTTTCTACTTATATTGCAGTGTTCATATAATCTGAAATACTCCCTGCATGAATTATAATAAAGCTATTTATATCCATAAATCAACTCTGGCGATAGTCCTACTTCTTCACATGTGGAAACATAATCTCTTGGGCTCTGTTTGGCATCAAGACAATTATTGTTATTTCCACATTGCCAGACAGGACACTGTTAAAAGAAAAAAAACTGACCTTCCAAACTTCACTCTAATAAGAAAACATGTAAACTGAAGTGAGAGTTCAGGAAGGGTCAAAATGTACTTTCATTTCCTCATTACCTGAACATTGTAACCCAAACAGGACAGTAAAATTAGTAGATTGATGAATGCATGTAGCTTATCTGTCATCAAATCAAAGAATCAATGCAAAAAGTTTCAAAATTATGAGCTGATGCTACAATAGCCTTTAGGAAATTTGCCTTGACTGGGTGTTTTTATCCTCGAGCCTAAAAGTTATGATAGGCTTGTCAGAAACATCGACTCCTGAAGGCAGTTAACTTGTAGCAAGTATGAGCTACCCATTATGAAAAGAAGGTGGGGGCGGGGGTGTTAAGGGAAACATCATGTAAGAAAAAAATGCTTTTATAAGCACATCTGTAGAAACATTTTAGGGGGGAAAAACTATGGATGTCTCAGAATATGAGAAGAATACGGAAAAGTAAAACTCCCACTGAATTATTTATTTGAAATCGCAATACCATTTCCCAGGACTTCTGCTAAGGTAAAGGGCTTAACTAAAGTCAGTGGTAAATACTCTTACCAATAAAACACCAATAAATTAACTGTTACTTCTGTTGTTGAATAGTTTATAATTCAATGAAATGCCTTGAGTTAAAAAAAATAATGTTTTTTGTTTAAACATATCATAGCCAAAGTGCTCTGATTTTAATATTTAATACAACAGCTTATTGTAATAGGCTCCGAACATAGGAGCAAGAATAAAGGCGAGACAGACAGTGGATTACTTAAAAAGTTTATTCAGACAAAGAACGGACCGATTCTGCAGTGGCTCTGCTGATGCGTCTGAAGGGTGTCTAAAGCAGGAATGAGGATGACTCCAGCCTGTTGACTGAACAAACCCAGAGGACACTGCCTGAGAGTCCCAGACTCCAAAGCCCAGAAGGCTGCAAAGCCGACAGGAGACAAGATCCGAGCTAATGAAGCAAGACAGGATAATCAACAGGTTGAAGTCGAGAGGCAGATCCAGGTTCCGTCCACACAAGAATACGACAGGAGTCTGAAACTAATCACATGGGCAGGCAGGCCGAAATGTCCAAATACAGAAACAGATCAGGATCAGACAACAATAAAGTTATGCTAGAGAATGCTAGAATTCAAGAATAATCTGGCACTGATGGCTGGGAAACAGGCAGCTTAAATAGGAAACCGGAACAGGTGGATCTGATGGCTTGAAATTACCAATTAAGCCAAGTATCAGCGCCAAAATCATGAAACTTCTTTCAGGTTTCAGTTCGGTTTCCTAAGTTATTTGTTTTTGGTTTAAGGCAAGAATTTTCATCTCAGTGCTTCCTTAGTACATATTCAGTTCAATTCAGTTTATTTCTGTAGCGCCAGTTCACAACACATGTCATCTCGAGGCACTTTACAATTTCAACCAGATCATCCAGTGAAATTTATTTAAAATTTTCTATCTAAGGAAAACCAGTTGACTATCGAATCATTGACTTGAAGGCAATGCCTCACACTAAGTATGCTTGTAGTGACAGTGGAGAGAAAAAATATATGTATATATCGATTTGAAAATGTGGGGTCCTGACTGGTCAGTGTGTATGACTTCCACCTGGGAGTGTCGGGATCTGATCCCGCCTGTGCCAACAGCTGTATACCTTGCCACATATATATATATATATAGATATACCTATATGTTTGTGTTTATCATTATATATGAGAGAGATAAAATGATTCTCAGCACTAAGTTTCAGCAGGCTGTATACTGATCAAACATAAATACCTTGTGGGTGCTTTTAGTCATTGCACCACCTGTTCTTTTTAATGTTTTTTTCATTTAAAAGTCCATGGTTATAGTTATTCATATATGTGCAATGTCATAGCTGCATTGCTGACATTTCTAACCAACCATTTGAAAATCAGTAGAAAATTGAGAAAGTTATAGTTCTTTTAAAATGGTATGCACCATTAAAATCGGGTTAGGAGTGAATGAGCTGCCTTTGGTGACGTGGCTGCCAGGTGCTGTGACGAGAAATCTATGGTGATCCTGACAAAACCCGGTGCTCCTCCTACTTAATGACGCAAAAGATAAATGTGAGGTAAACAGCATTCAGGCTCAGTGGTAATTTACCTACCTTACAAACAAGATGAGTTGCTGCAAGATTTTTGAATTTACAAACACCCAAAACTACATCTTGCCATAAGCCATTAGAACTCTGAATGGCAGGCCGTTTTAACATAACATCAGCTTCTTCGGACTTTATGTAATTCTACGATATCATGACTTGGAAAAATCTACATTTTGACTATTGTGAATGATACTTTAAAATATTAGAATTTATATTATGACTAGTGAAAATAACAATTCAAGTTATCTTTTGGGCGTCCAGGTGGCCCAGTTGTTAGTGCGCACAACCCATGTACGGAGGCCTTAGTCCTTGACGTGACCAATCTTGGTTCAAATCCGACCTGTGGTCCTTTGCGGCATGTCTCTACCCCTCTCTCACACTCCCTTTCCTGTCAGCTTACTGTAGAAAAAGCGAGGCACTAGTGCCGCAAAAACCTATATCTTCAATCTTAGTTTGGAGAAACAAAATGCCTTTTGAGATATCCCAAATGACGTCACCTGATTCATCATATAAAGCAGGCATCCCCAAAGTCGGTCATCGAGGGCCGCTGTCCTGCAGGTTTTAGAGGTTTCCTTGCTCCAGCACAGCTGATTTTAATTGAAAGCTAATTAACAGCCTTTTGCTCTACTGCAATCATTATAATCAGCTGTTTTAAAGCAGGGTAACCTCTAAAACCTGCAGGACAGCAGCCCTCGAGGACCGACTTTGGGGATGCCTGATATAAAGTGTCCAGAATTAAGATATTTCAAATTAATTTTGACGTCACTGAGCGTTGGCTTTAAAATGTTGGCTGGCTACAACAGTGCTGGCTGTTTGTTGAAGAAGTTGTTTGAAAATGTCACAATATAGAAAGAACTCAGCAGAATGGGATGTGCAGAGAACAAGAACACAGAGACTGCTTCAGAGTAGCTCAGACTTCGACCAGCCTGGAAAGAGTGGCATGACGCTTCCCTTGGCCCCTTTATTCTGAGCAGTGAAGTAGTTAAGCCTGCCTGGAATTAAAACTCAAACACATAAATTGTTCTGTAAGGAACTTATAGAAGAAACAATATAACAATATAAGTGACGCTGGTGCCAGCCAGGAGAAGGCAGCTTGTTTCAGCAGCTCCTTTATTTTCCTGAGTTATCTTACTTTCATCTATCTTTTATTTTATTGCCGTATATTTCTCAAACTATTTCTAACATAAAGGAGCTCATGAGGAGGTAGAGATGTGGCACTCACGCTGGTATTGGGTGATACCTGTGGGGAAGGAGACACAGACTAACCATCCCATCCGTCATCATGGGCAACGTCAGATCTCTCTCTAACAAGATGGATGAGCTGGCGGTAATAACTCACCATGAAAGACGCGTCCGAAAGTCTAGCATCTATGCCTGTTGGAGACGTGGCTAACCGCGCTAACCCATTAAAGAGACGCTCTGAAGCAAGAAAATCGAGCTGCTAGAAGTTAGCATGATGCCCAACTACCCTCCCACACATTATTGTGGTAGCTGTGTATGTCCCCCCCACCTCTGTTAATGCAGCAACAGTCTGTAATATCCTACCAGCTACCAACAGCAGACTGCAACCACAGCACTCACAGGTTTTTTCTGATCTCTGGGGACTTCAACCATGTCTCCCTGTCCTCCGCCCTTCCCACATTCAAACAATATGTTAACTGCCAGACCAGGGACAATAAAATTATATTCAATTTATTTATATAGCGCCAATTCACAACACATGTCATCTCAAGGCACTTTACAGTTCAACGTGAACTTACAGTCAAATTGATTCAAAGTTTTCTATCTAAGGAAAACCAGTTGATTGCATCGACTCATTGACTCAAATGCAATCCCTCACACTGAACAGCAGAACTAGGCTCAGTGTGAGCGGCCATCTGCCGAGGCTGACTGGGGTTCAAGGAGACTGAAGCAGACATAGAAAAAGCAACTGTAAAAGGCGGCCCCGTCCAGGAAACACACAGCCAGGCAGACGAGCTCCGAGCCAGCTCCCATGTCAGAGGATGAAGAGAGCACATCCAGTTGTGTTGATGGCAGCAGCACAGCTGATATTTCTCTTCAGGATGGTGTCATAGCCAAACAGGAACAGACCAGATGTGTCATG
>NW_015151049.1:244569-246296 GCF_000732505.1 Cyprinodon variegatus
CCCACCCCACTCCACTTTTGAGGACCATAATGTTCAAATTTTTGGACAGAGTTAGTTGGTTTGAGAGGGATGTGAAGAAAGCCATCTAAGCTAAGAAAGAAAAACCAACCCTAAACAGAGGGTGTGTGTAATGTGCTGGATTTGGACCCAAGATTCAACCACCACAGGTCAGTGATATTTAAACAGTTAATTAAAAAAGCAGGGTTAAACAGCGCTGGCTCTTGGGCATGCAGGTCTTGTTAACGGGCTGGAACGTCCTAGAGGCAGAGGGACAGATTAGAGGCTGCAGTGGCAGATTAGTAATGTGGAATTGAGGCGAGACTAAGCTGATAACAGTCAGCCAGAAAGAGACAGGAGGCTTTGGGGACTGGAGGCGTCCACTTGTTGGCGGGGACTTGCCATTGAGCGGTAGACAAACTGACAGGCTGTGCATGCTTTCCTGGGGTGTTTGTCCAGAGGCAGTCTAGGTCAGACAACATGGTCCAGTAATGCAGCAGGGGTACGGGGTGGGGGTGATCCAGGAGATTTCTCCAGTTCCAGGTCCAATTTCCGATTATCACAGAGAGTTAAGGGAGCAGGTAGGTTCATATACTCATGGGCAGAAAAAGGGTCAGGAGCACAGGAGGTCAATCCGGAATCCAGAATTTTACAGAGCAAGACAGGCAGATAAATCCAGAAAGGGATCAGGCACGCTCAGAAATGGGGGACAAAGACAGTTCGGTTGGCAGGCAGGCAGCCAGACAGGTTTTCGATACCGAAGACTGGAAGGTTCTTATTGGGCTGGCTCGAAACAACCTGGCACTGGAGGCTGATCAGGATGGAGCTTATATGCAGGTAGCGACAGGTGAAATCAGTAGAGGTTAATTACAAGGAGGGTGGAGACTGAACCGGAGTATTAATTGAGAACAGAATCACTTCCAGGGCAAGGATCATCACAGGGTGGACTCAGATTCCAGCTTTCGAAAAACTACAATTCAGCTATAGACTTGATTCCTTCCTGCTATCATTGAAACCCCCACCCCATTATAGGGTACAAGAGCACCTCTCCTCTTCAGCCAGACCAACAATTCCCTCTAACGACCCCTCTTTCAGAGATGTAGACAGGTTTCAAGTATTACAGGCTAACAAAGAAAAAGAACGACCCCCCATTCCAAAGGGGCGGACCAGCTCGTCAGGTTCTATTTGCATGATTTCTAAGCCAAAACAAGGCTTTGCTTTGGTCCACTCTATAAAGCCTGGAACTAAACGCTATTTCTGACATTTGAATAGAAAAAGCTTCCTGGATGGGAAGAGAAACATGTTCAAACATGGAAACAAATTCCCCTGGATTTCTTTTAAATTTTTTCGGAATAACTATGACCAGGATGACTGAGAATCTTCACCAGGACACAAAGAATTCCATCACACAATCCACCCCCTCCCCCCCATCTTGATGCCTTCAACAAAACAGGTGAGGAATGAGCTGCCAAAGATCAAGCTGGGAAAGGCTGCGGGTCCAGATAGCATCAGCTCCAGGCTTCTAAGATGTTGTGCAGAAGAACTGTATCCTGGAGGTGGTAAAGATTACTCTTTACTCTTGACAGAGCTGTTTTTATGAGTTAAAACTCCTCATTCCAGAGTTATATTTTTAGGAATTAAAGGAACAGCTCTAGGCTGGTTTAAATCTGATCTATCTGATTGATTTCAGTTTGTTCACATTAATGACAGATCTTCCTCATGCTCAAAGG
>NW_015151049.1:247197-254341 GCF_000732505.1 Cyprinodon variegatus
TCATCGGGTCTGTTCCTGTTTTGCTGTGACTCCATCCTGGAGAGAAATATTCAGCTGTGCTGCTGCCATCAACACCTTTGTTTCTAGATGTTGGAGCTTGGCCTGTTTTTCCAGGAAATAAAAAAAAAATAATAATTTTGAAAACCAGGTTCCAGAGTAAAGGAAAATCTGTTAGTTTGTACATGAGTGGCATCATTCTTGAAATTATGATGTAGCCCCACCCACCTCATTAACCTGAATGTGACGCTCCACCACTGATGTCTCATGAGATGTCTGTACATGTCCATTGTGCTTTTTAGCGGTTTGGTTGTGATGCTTTGGCAGAGTCACCCGGTACGTTCTTATTTGAAAATGTGAACATTTGTCTGGCCGTTAATGAAAACATGCTGTGTTTATTGAGCACTGAATACAAAAGTATGCCACCCCTCTGATTTTTGTAATAAAATCTTTTTAAATATGTTTGCTTCAAAATGAGCTAATCTAGTTTGATCAAATGTATCCTAACCCTAATGCTACTGTATGTGGTGTTCATATTTTTGTTACTCAGCTGATGTTTGTGAGTCTAAAAGGAAAGACAAAAACACAGACACACTCATCTCGCTATATGTAGTGAGGACCATGTGTTGACCTCCAATGATTCCAGTCATTTTTAGTAACTTTCAACCCTTTGTTTAACCTGACCCTAAAACTAACCCTAACGTCACTAATACACACCCTAGCCCTAAATCTAATCATTAGTAAAACACCTTGTGAGGACCAGCTTACTGTCCTAATTTATAACAACTGGTCCTCACTCTGACTCCTAGACAGGTCCACACACACACTTATGTCACTGTCTTTGTGGGGACCTTCCATTTATTGCGGTTCCATTGACTTCCATTTATTTCCCACTGATCTCCATGGCCTAACCCAGACCCCTACGCTAACCATTACCAACACCTACCTAACCTTAACCCTAACCTAAACTCAATTCACACCTTAGTTCTGTACCTAAGTCCCACCCCAAGAAGAGAACCTTTCCTCATGGGAACCAGTCATTGTTTCCCACTAGTACCTATAAATCCCCAAAGTATAGCATCTTCCCGGGAAATCGTCCTCAAAAGGTAATAAAAACATGGACTCACACAGAGAGGCAGAGAAGTGGAAGGCCTCCCTATCAGGTCTTTGTATGTTGAGTCTCTACATTTTTTTCTTGATCTGTGTTCTTTAAAGAGAATTAGCCAAAGGGAGTTTTCCTAAAACTGGACAGGTCCCACAGCCCCTAAAGCCAGTTAATGAATCAGTGCGTTCTCCCTCTGCTGGCTGCTTCTAAGATCCGTGTCTCTTCCCAGGTGCTGTCCCTGCCTCTGCGGATCTACTACTATCTGAATGACTCCTGGCCCTTTGGCTATCCTCTCTGCATGATCTGCTTCTATCTCAAGTATGTCAATATGTATGCCTCCATCTACTTCCTAGTGTGGATCAGTGTGCGCCGCTGCCAGCTCATCGTGGACCCACTGAAGTACAACTCATCAAAGCAAAAAGGAGACCTGTTGAAATGTATTGTTGGTTGGCTAACCATCTGCTTAGCCTGCCTGGCTTTCCCTGTGCTCAGAGACTACAAACCAGACAAACCCAATGATAAGTGTTTCTCAGAGTTGCCCATGAGACCCATTGGTTATGAACTAGTCTGCATCCTGTTGATATTAGCAGAGCTGCTGGGGTTCATCATCCCCCTTATTGTGGTTTTGGCTTGTGCCGTTTTGACAGCCTTGAGCCTCCGGAAGACGACAGCAGAATGTGTTCCAGACTGTGGAGAAAAACGGAGGGCCTTGAAGATGGTTCTGTGCTGTGCGGTAGTCTTTCTGCTGTGCTTTGCACCTTATCACATCACTATGCCGCTGGACTTCCTGGTAAAAGCAAACATTTTCAAAGACTGCTCCCTCAGAAATCAGATTCAGAGGTCTCATATAATAACACTCTGCCTGGCCAGCCTGAACTGCAGCCTGGACCCACTCATGTACTACTTTACAAGTGATGAGTTCAGGAGGCGCCTAAGCAGGCCGGAGATGCCGGACACCTTAACTTTTAACAGGCGTCTTTCCTGCTTAACTGGAGGAGAGGATGCAGAAGATGAGTAGACTGCTCCTGCTGGCCCTGAGGAGGCATTAACCTGCCAAACACATTCTGTGAATTCCACTGATGAAAATGTGAATTTTAAATAAACGGGAAAAACTATATGAACTAGATGTGAAACTATTGCCCTATTTATATGAAATAAAAATGTGTTTTACTTTTAATTTGGTTTCTCCTTTTACTCTCCTCCATCAGCTTTCAGAGACGGGTGGATCTAAAGGTCCAGGGGGTCGAGTGGAAATGATAAACCTCTTCAATAATGAAGTCATCCTCAAAGTTGATTTAAATCTACTTATGTTGAGATCGTTTTAGGAGTAGACTGAGCAAAACAAAGAATCCACAAACTAGATTAATAGAGACAAATCCTAGGTAAAGATTTAAATTATCATTCAGATCCCATTCTGCTTTAAATCTAGTAGGGACTGCAACTATTTGTTATTTTAGATAATCCATCTATAGATTATTTTTTTGATTGATCTAAAAAGAGATGCTTATTAAACATGTAAAAAAAAACTCTTTCCAAGGCTAACAGAACTGCAATGATTGATAAAGTCTTTTTGGATGCATTTATTCTTACTACTTTTCTGATTAATAGATTGATAATAAATTTGTTTTATAAAGTGATTTTTTTAAAACAGAATTTGAATAAGATGAAGCTCAGAAATTCCACTTGATTTCTGCAAATCGAACATCTAACAAGTTGCTTTTGTTTTTACCTTTAACGGGAAATGTGGATGTTTTGTACAATTTTTGCTTCATTGCAATGCAATGATGCTTCGATGTCTTTGGTTTTTGTCCTTTGACGACCTACCTACAAAAAAAGCCTGACATTTTAAAAGAATGAGGTGAAAATAATTGTGGATTTTCTTCAAACCACAGAGTGAAAAAAAATTGCACATACTATCCTAAAACACGCTGCAGAAAAAATAAAGGGAGCACCAATATAAAGCATCCTAGATCTGAATGAATGAAAGATTCTCATTAAATTCTTTGTTCAGTTCAAAGCTGAATGTGCTGACAACAAAATCACATAAAAATCATCAATGGAAACCTAATAATTGAACCAATGGAGGCCTGGATTTGGATGAAAGTGTAGAATCACTCCAGGCTGATCCAGCTGTGATGTAATATCCTTCTAACAGGTTTTGGAGTGTTGGTGGCCTCCTCCTGATTCTATGACCTCCCTACAACACCTGGGCTGCCCCTGATGAGGAGGAGGATGGTCCACTGCAGGAGGTCCAGCACTGTCCTGCATTAGGAGGAACCCAGGTCCAACGGAACCAGCAGATGGTCTCACCAGGGGTCGGAGGAGCTCATACCTACCGAGCACATGGAGGGCTGTGTCTCTTACAGCCTCCTCCACGTCTCCTGGTAGCTCCTCCAGCCTCTACATGGGGACACGCAGCAAACCTTCTTGCCGTAGCTCTCATTGATGTGCCATCCTGGAGGAGCTGCACTACCTGAGTTACTTGTTAAGGTTGCAGAGTCCGCCTCATGCTACAGCGAGTGTGAAAGCACCAACATTCAGAAGTGACTAAAACATCCGTCAGAGAGCAGAGCCACTCCTTTATTGACTTAAGTCTTGCTAACTGCCAATAATTTGCATATTTCATTAGAAATGAAACTGATTGTCAGTGTTGCTTCCTGAGAGGACAGTTTGATTTCACATAAGTTTAATTGATCTTATATTCTGTTATGTTTTCCCTTTATTATTGTGAGCAGTGTATAATAAACTGTAAAACTCAGCTGATTGTGTGACATTTACTTCCACATTTGAATTATCAAGTTTCCTGGGACAGCATCATTCACAGCGGCTCACCGGGGCAGATATCAGGATTCTAGAAAGCCGATAAAAACCTGGAGTTCTCTTCCAAAAACACAACGATGATGAAACAACCTGTGTTCAAGTTCCAACCGACCAACAGTTTATTTCTAATCCATGTTCTTCATTTCTCCTCACCGTTTAGAGTCATAACATTTTCAGCTAAGCAAAATGCTGAGTCAGCTAAGCAAACTCAGAGTTCACATTTAATAAAATATGAAATTTCAATAAGTTCTCTTTTAAAATTCATTTAAATTTTACTTTGTTTAATCATTACACTCTAAGTAGGTTAAGAAAAGCAAGTTTATTTCACATTACAATGAAGTTAATTTCAGTAGTTTCACACCAGCTTGTTTCTTTCTAGACTTTAAAGGCATTAGCATCTTTAGCTCCACTGATTGTCTTTCTGTGTGGAGTCATCTACAGCAACGGCTTCGTTTTGACCCCAACAAAGCCGTTTCAGAAAAATATTCTTCAGATTGTTGTTTCTGATGGGATTTCCAACTCGAGCTTAATGATCTTAATTGAATTGTTAGAAAAATGCCATCCTTGTTTTCTTTCATGTGTTAAGGTCAAACTAAAAGCAGCTCATAAAGTTTAATTTCAGCCGATATCGAGTTGTTTTCTTGAAAATGGCAACTAAAGAGATTTTAGGACCTCCCATCTGTTGTGTCTTTAGTCACATGATTCACACAGGACTTAAAATTAACTGTAATTTATCTTTAAAATGTAAACCTTTAAATATCACAATTAACTATGCTAATGCATTACATCTGTTTTTGTTTATGTTAATTACACCAACAAATTCATAAATCAAACATTTCCCCTCTAGCTCCACCCCTCTGGTTTCCCTCTTCCCTTTTTTATAGCTAACATCTATAATTGTTTCTACACAAACACAAAAACTGAAGATACTGAAGTTTAACAACAGTTACTCTAAATAAAACAGCAGGATAGCCCCCCACCCCAACCCCGGAGCAGCAAATGTCATAGTGTTCAGAAATGTAAACCACAAGCGTGCGATTGACGTGCTAAAGCTGCAGTGCCCCCACCAAAATAGCAGCATGCTGGTTAAGCTGCTCTACAGATGATGGTGACATAAAACACGACATAATCTGATGCTTTCTCAGAATGAGTAGGATGCTGAGGAGAACGGCCAATGCCTCCAATCTACTAGGATAACTGCAGTTAGGTTGGTCTGCAGGAAGCAACACAACAAAATAGATCTAAGCAGAATAGATGATTCTCTGAGTTTCTACATCAATAATGAAACACTGAATACTGGAGCTATGACCTAAGCAGGTTAATACAAACACAGCAGCAGTGACTCTGTAACATAAATTCACTGAACACAAGCAGGAGAGGCTAAAGGATCTGTACAAAAATAGCTTCCTGTGGAAGGTGGTCCCTCGTTCCTCCTGGTCCTCCATCAGTGGGGCTCGCCCCGTTCCTCTGCAGCCATCACCCTGTTTCCCATCAAGCCTTGCAGATTCGGGTCTCCGTCACAAACTTGTTCTCAAAGTGGTGGATGGTGAAGCAGTCCTCGGGGGAACGCTTCTGGATGTTTCCGCCTGACAAACACACACCAAGAGCAGTGGTAAGTATTTCAGGCTCTGTTGTTTCTATAATTCATCTTCCACTTTCTGATCCAAGTCATGTTTATTCTTAAATATATATTTATTACCTTGTGGGGCTTTTATGTTTTTGCTGATCTGAGTTTTGAGAATTGTTCTTTTAGACATAAAAAACCCAAAAACCCTGTTCTGGATCAGGTTTTGAGGAATATTTTGGGAAAACACTTTTAATCATGACACAGAAAACTTTTATACAGGGTTCCCACACTTCAACGTCAATATCCAGTTCAAGAACTGTCAAGGATTTTCTAGTACGACTTCCTCAAATTCAAGGACCAATTACTCCCTGCTACCAATTCAAACGATTTCACATCATGTCATCTCAGGACACCTTATAGATCCAGATCAACCAGATCATCCAGTCAGATTGGTTCAAAAATTTCTATTTGAGGAAAAGGAGCAGATTGCATCGACTCACTGACCCTGGCCAACCAGACTGAATCACAGGAAGCGTTGACCAATCACAGCACAGGAGGTGGGGCTTTACAAAGTGTGACTCACAGTGCCAGAATTACCCATAATGCATCACGGCTTTCCTGCTAGCATAACAATAGGCTGGCAACCACAACGGAGCGACATTGCAATGAAAATTAAAAACGTAATTAGAGAGAAAACATTAAGGGGGAGCGGTGGTCTTGTGGTTATAGAACTTGGAATCCAGAGGTTCTGAGTTGAAGTCCCACTACCACAGACTACCACTCTAGGTCCCTGAGCAAGACCATTAGCCCCACACAATGGCAGCCCACTGCTCCCCAAGGGGATGGATTAAATGCAGAGATTTAAAAAATAAATAAATAGTTCACTGATTGTTCATTTGATGGTTTAAAATATTTCAGAGTGAGTTGTAGTTATCTGATTGGTCACTAAAATTATTTTTTGCACGGTGTGTAAGTTTGCCAAAATAATGTCGGACTCTGTAATTTTCTCTGGTCCCCTCCCTGATCTGACCAGGAACGACATGTTTAGCCGCATGTCGTCATTCAACCGCTGGTTGTCTAGGTGGTGTCCTGAAAACAACGTGGGCTACATTAATAATTGGCAATCCTTTTGGGGAAAGCCTGGTCTGATTCGGAGAGACGGCATCCACCAGACCAGGAAGCAGAGGTGTAGTTTAACAGACCTCTCTGCAGCTTTTCTACTGTTACCCAGTTTTTACTCCATCCAGACAGTGTCTTGCCCACAACCAAAATCTAATAAATTAGCAAATATTCCCAAACGAGTAAATCATGATAATCAAATTAAAATAACTCCAATTGGGGAAAAAGTTAAAATGATTAAATGCGGTCTGTTTAACATAAGATCTCTTTGCTCTAAAAGTCTGCTAGTTAATGACTTGATTTGTGATAATCACATTGACTTATGTTGCCTTACAGAAACCAGGCTGCAGCAAGAGGATTATGTGACCATAAATGAGGCAACTCCTTCAAGCTATTTAAATTTTCACATCCCCAGAAGTTCTGGATGAGGAGGAGGAGTAGCAACAATCTTCCAGTCTGACTTACTGATTACTCCCAAAACAGTTAATACCTACAACTCTTTGAACATTTAACCCTTAATTTCCCTGATCCAAATT
>NW_015151049.1:255765-268817 GCF_000732505.1 Cyprinodon variegatus
CATGCTTAGTGTGAGGGATTGCTGAAGAGTCAATGAGTCGATGCAATCAGCTGGTTTTCCTTAGATAGAAAACTTTGAATCAATCTTACTGGATGATCTGGTTGAACTGTAAAGTGCCTTGAGATGACCTGTGTTGTGATGTGGCGCTATATAAATAAACTGAAATGAATTGAATTGAACAGTACCTCACCAAAATTGTATATGTTTATTGATAGGGCGTTGTTGGTGCATTAAAGCTCCTCTGCAAATGTGTTGCAAAATACTTCTTATAATGATAAACATGATCTCCGACCACTGATAAAAATCTGAATATTCATTGTTGTCTGCCATTTGACAGCCAGACATAGCAAGCCATGCAATCAGGCTGCATCTTCCTGGCACAGTATGAGGGCCCAACTTCAGGACTTCTTTAACGTGACTGGCTCTTTACTAATTGGCCAGTGAGAAGATAAGTTTCCACCAAAGCGTGTCCAGTTCTGCCCACATTACGTTCAGGAAACACCAAGTGGTCAAAGAAACATCCAAACCATTCAAGGCCTTCAGAGGATGACCGTTTTGTTATGGCCGTTTTCGTCACTTTCCAGGCCTTGCACTTAATTTTTCACATTTAAAAACCTTGAAGGATTCCAAGGTTTTTAAATGTTTATTCACAGTCAGGGTTTTACCAGGACCTAACTAAAAGATCACTGCAATAACTTTGGCCTGACTCTTTTCTGACTCGTTTCCCTGTGAGGGACGCGGGCGCCTAGCAGGATGTTAGAAACATCCATTTGACCACAGACTCTTCCTCCATCCTCTGTAATGGGACTAACACACTCTCTTCCACAAATGCCAGATTTTAAGGATCACAACTACTTGTCTCACTACCAAGTGGGCTGATTGCTGAAGCAATGGTTTACAAATAAAACAGAGTGAAGTTTTATCAGCTGTGGGAAGGTTTTAAGGGTCTCTATTTTCTACAAGTCACCATTACATCTGCAAAACGCCTTAAGGTGAAGTTGGTAGAGTGGTCGGGACATTCTCTCATCAATGATTTGTTGTTGTTGTAACTTTATGTTCAGGAGACCTACAGAACAATTGAATACCTGGCAGGCTGGATCGGCGCTGCATTCTGTACGTTTCCTTTCCATCGCACAGTCGACGAATATAGAAACCTAGTGGCTTGACATCCTCAATGCGCTCGGTGACCACAAGGTCCTCATGCACCAGGTAGCTGCGGTATGAGTCAGACTGAAGTACAGAGAAAAAGAACAAATGAGGAAAATAATTTTAAAAAATCATCTGTTTGGAGAACAGTGAACTATAAATATACAGTTTCCTTTTTAAGCAGAGCTGCATTCATACAGCATTGGTGCTTCCTCTAAGAGGTTCTTGATTAACTGTTTCCCACTTTGCCCAAATCTAAAAAAAAATTTGCAAAAAACACTTTTAACAGTTTGAATTTGAGAATTGCATCTTATATTTAAAGATCCAGCTTTTAAAACACAGTAAATGTGTAAAGCAATGACTCGCTACTAAAGAAGTCTCAGAAAGAGGAAGATCCATAAACAGTTTCAACAAAAAGTCAGTTGTGCTGTTAGCATCTTGTTCCATTTCCCGTCCAATTTTCTAGAAATCTATTTTTAGGAGGCGTAGGTAAACATTATAACTAGGCTAATCCTAAATGGAGAAACCTGCAACTTTCTGAGTCCATAAAAAAATTTGAATAGTTATTTAACAAATAAGCCTTTAGCCTTTTTTCATTTGGTTTTATATTAGATCTGCAGCTGTGGGCTGATTCTACCTTATAATCATGATCTGAGAAATGTTCTATTATGTGAAATACTGCAAGTCATGTTTATGGTCTCATAGACCTTCAGTTTGCTATTTAGAAAGAAATAACCAAAAAGTAAAATATAATTAAGGATGAAAACTAAACAGCCTGAAAAAATCTGTTAACTCATTATTTAATTTAGAGATAAGATTGGAGACCAATTAGCATTTCTTGCTAGATTCAGATTTTCCTTTTAGGTACCAAGACCGACCAAATTATTCCATACAATGTTTTAAAGTAAACATGAAACTATGCAGCTTGCAACTTCTAATGGGTACCACTGTTCCTGCTAACTAGTTTTAGGATCAATATGTTTTAAAAACTGTCGGAGGAAACATAACTTTAAAAAGTTATTTAAAAGGAAAGTGTAGTTTTTACAACAAACGTGGGCTGAATCCGAAACTGGCCCCTAAACAGCTCCCATGTCAGAGGATGACATGGGAGCTGGTTGACAGTTGCCTTTTGCATCTATGCTTCTTTTTCTATGTCTGCTTCTGTCTCCATGAACCCCAGTGGGCCTCAGCAGATGGCCGCTCACACTGAGCCTGGTTCTGCTGGAGGTTTCTTCCTGTTCAAAGGGAGTTTTTCCTCTCCACTGTCGCTACAAGCATGCTTAGTGTGAGGGATTGCTGAAGAGTCAATGAGTCGATGCAATCAGCTGGTTTTCCTTAGATAGAAAACTTTGAATCAATCTGACTGGATGATCTGGTTGAACTGTAAAGTGACCTGAGATGACATGATGTGAATTGGAGCTATAGAAATAAACTGAATAGAATTGCAGCTTTGACAAAATGGTTTCTATTGCTATGAAAAATGATATTTTTCCACAGTGAATGTGATGTTCATACGTCCCGTCCTCCAGTTAGGCGCTGCTTGGGAGGGAATGAGCCACTTGTTTCAGACGGGACTAAAAATGTCCAACCATGGAGTCAGGAGCGGCTAAGGTGAGGGAGCGGCCACGCATTGGGAAAGGATCTTACATTCTTATAGTCTTAATTACAAACAAACTGGATTGTTGTAAAATTTTCTTTACCTAAAGAAAAGTTAAAGTTTTGAAAAAGTTTATGATTTGTTCGTTTTGCCTCTACTTTTTCAATCAAAACTAAAAAGCATTACAATCTAGGTTGGTTAACCCTAACCAATTGTTTTCTGGTATCCATCCTTACATTCAGGCCAAACTGACTCCTTTTCACTTCATCATGACTGGAGCATCACTGAGGACAGAACTCACCATCAGCTGTGAGAAGAGGTCAATGAGGTCCTGGGGGGGCAGGACCACCGAGGTGTTGAGAGGAATCACAAAGCAGGTCCTGAGAGTCAGATCTAGGTACGCCGTCAGCTTCTGCATCCCAAACAAACGCATCAGAACACAAGCTGAGCACAGAACCCACAAACACCAACCCAACCACAGCTTCTCACCCTGTTGAAGTCATGGAGGATGTAGGCGGGGTCTCCAGGTCGAAAGCGCGGGGGAGGCACGCTGATGACGGCCATGCTGTCCGAGATCTCCACCTCCTCCTCCACCCGTGGCAGGTAGTACGGCTGGCTCTCTGCCACGGTGGACATGTCAGTAAACTGCATGGCACCATGATACAGCCTCTGGTGGTGGAAGGGGGGGTTAGATCAATCATTGACAGCATTGTTAAGCAAAGACAGGAGCAGGAGGTGTAGATCCAGATGATGACCAACACCAATGATATGTGATGAAGCTTTGCTTTAAATGTGATCTTCAATGACTCCATAGAGAATCTCCAGTACAGTCATGACTTCTTCCTCTCTGAGTGGCATCCTGGACTGCTGTGGGCTGTCAGCCCAGTCCAGGATTTATTTCATGATGGATATTAATGCTCTCTTAAGCTACAGCCTATATCTTATTACTATTTTGCTACTTTTGGTCTTGGCCTAAAGCCTGAGGCCAGAATCTTTTCTTATCTGGAGTATATTTCAGCTGCCTTCCTGGACACTCAGACTGTGGGACATTCTTCAATACGCATGTAGCAGCTTCTGCCCAAAGGAAGCAGCAACAGCCTCACAAAGGGAGGGAACTCGTTCCAGAGCGTCTGATGGAGCAATCGCCATCTTTCTGAGCAGCAGCTGGAAAACCAATGGCAGGCCTGCACCTACCACCTTTCAATGATTGAGTTTAATAATATCAAACCATAAAATCCCAAACCTGAACACAATATTGACAATTACTAGTTATTTTTTTGTCGATCAACACCTTGCTATCTACAATAATAATTTCAAAGGCACCAACATTAAACAGCTTTTATTGTAAAAGTGCTGATGGACTCTAGTGCCACTAAGTGACTGAGGAAGCTTGCTGTCTGGTCCCATGATGCCAGCTGCGTGTGGAGGATGTTATTGATTTAATTTCGCACTTTTGACAGGTCATTTAGAGAGGGGATAATCTTTGTGTCTTTATGATAGAATTGTGCTTTAATAGACAGCTGTGTGTTCTGTTTCAGCGGATGCAGCCTCCAAAGACCTGGGGGTCCTTCGAGAACCCGGCGGTCCTCCAAAGGACCACCATGTCCTTCAAGTTCCCTCCAAGGACCTGGGGGTCCTTCTAAGGAGTCCTTGGAAGGACCCGGCAGTCTACCTGGACTGGCTCCTTCAGAGGCCCTTGAAAATAAGGAGGCCGGAAGAGGTTGGCTAACTATTAAAAAAGGTCCAGTTTTCTGTATATAAGCCATCCGGACTGTACATATTTTTATTTCTTATTTCCTTAGTTTATATTTTTATTTTGTTTTTCATCGTGTGCGATACATGTACACTTGCACCTTAATCCTTATTTATCTTGATATACTGTATATACCTGGATATACTGTATATATATTGTTTATTGTTTATTCTTAATGCACCTTTTTCCTCCTTGTTTGCACCTTCTTTGACTTCTATGCCAATATGTGACAAGTGAATTTCTCCACTGTGAGATCAATAAAGCTCATCTAATCTAATCTAATCTAATCTAATCTAATCTTTAGCTGTCATGGCCCCTCACTCAGCGTAAGCTCTGTCACCTAGCACCATGACAACTGACAAAGCAGGCAAAGAATGGATGCTGAACTGCACATTGCTGATCTGAGTGCTGATTACATATCTGAGAAGCTTCAGCAGCAGTAACGTCGTCTCAGATATTATCAAACTGTGCTTCCAAGATTCACCACTGTTTTTCACCATTTCCAGTTTTCCTTGCTAGGACTCATGATGAATCATCGTACAACTTAGGCTATGAAGGATACAGTGGAGCTGTCCTTCCAACTGGGTGAAAACAAGGCTGCATTTGACGCCTCCAACCTGAATGCTATGACGTAATCGGCCGACCAATCGGATCTTCAGAGGACGCAGCCGCCGGATTCGAACCCAGCGTCGGTGTTTGGTCGGTCAGTGGTATCTACATCTACTTGGAAGTACATAATTCAAGCCATGAGGCATAAGTGATGACAGCCAGTGACAGGCAAACATTTCTAAAGAAATTATGTCAAAAGGTGAAATGTATTTACACTTATTTATATTATATATTATTATTTGTTTATTCCTCATGCAGAGACTGAGCATGTCTGCCCATATCCCCACCTACTGAGAAAAGCAGCCATGTCTGCAGTTCCACCCCACTATGGTCTATATTAAATTGTTAGGGAAAGTTTGTTTTAAAATATCCAGTTTTGTCCCAAGGTTTGACTGGAGCTACAGGTTAGGCTGGATTATACTTTTACACTCAAAGTGGCCAAAGCCAGAGTCAAACTGCAGCACTTTGGAGACAGACGGTGGTTATGTTTAGGATCAGAATTCCTGCTTTCCATCAATGTTAGGGTGTTTTTATCAGCATCATGACTGGCTGCCAAAAACTAAACTCACTAAAACTGAGCTGTGTTTGCACGTCTCTGGGGAAGCTGGCAGGTGAATCAGCTCAAAGCGAAGTGATTCAAACCTTCAGGGACAGAGTTCAGGCCATCCTGCTGGTTAAACATGCAAGGGGAAAAATCCCATCCCATGCAGGTTTCAGCCTATAGTTATTAACCCACATATTTAGTCAACACAATGATTACGGTAAAAATAAGTCCAGATAAACCCCTTTCAAATTTAAATTTTAGATGTGTCCATTTTTTTTGCAGTAAAGAAAAACGTAGAAAGAAACGAGTGTTCCTGGACTGAGACAGAATAACATTGATTTCATTTGTGCTGCAAAAACATAAAGAAATGAAATTTTTTATCTCAAAACTTGGATGGATTATAGAGACGGGACTTATCAGTCTAAGTCTAAGTCTTAGTCTAAGTCCCTATGTTCAGCATTTAGATACAGAGTCAGGCAGGAACCTGCCAGTCTCATATCAGCAGCCAAAGGAAATATGAGAATAAGCTTCAAGCAGCAGAACTGACTCAACAATATCAAAAAGATATTGTTTAGAATAATTACATGCATTTATTATATTACTGGAGATTTTAGCTGAACAGAAGCTTCAATTAAATGTGGCTTCAGTTTTCCATACAGACATTTAATTATTGCTTCATTGGCAGCTGTGAATGTCATTAGAAGAGCAGGAGAACCTTTAGCTGTCTAGTTACTCATCCATTTTATGTCATAATAGTTTAAAAGGTTTTAAATATAAAAAGAAAAACACAGTTTTAATGTCACTTTTGAAACCTTGGTAGTTTTATGCTCATTTGTTCTTACAGGATTTCTTATATTCAATATCAGCCATTCTTTTAATCAGTTAAATATATTTGCCTTCTTTAAATCTCTAGTTTGTCTTTCATGTTCAGACTTTTAAGTGCCATAAAATTCAGTTTCTGAATGTTTGATCTTTCTCCATTTTGAGGATCAGGTTTTTAGTTGACATTTCATTAATAAGATGCTTGTTGTGAACAATAATATGTGGTAAAAACTAAAAACTCTGATCAACATGAAATGTCTGCCTGGACTGAAATGGAAAACATGTAAAAAGTCATGCATGTTAGGGAGAAAATGACTGAGACAAACCTTAGGGGTGAAATATCGGTAAAGACACGCTCCCCCCACGATGAGCCCACTCAGAATGAAGGCGATGCCGAGCAGGGTGAGCAGACAGCGGCCCGTGGATCCCTCTGTGGCCGCTGGAGCAGAGGCCACCTCTGGATCCTGAACACACCACAAGGCAAGCAAGCATTAGAACATCAAGCCTTTCATCCAGGCTGAAGCTTTGCAGATGTGCAGAACAGCTGTGCAGAGGGTGGGCGGTCCCAGCTTCCCCATGACGCGCTCAGCCAGCAAGGCTGTAACCTGTTTGATAAAGCAGCAAAGCGCCGCTGGGTCTGCAGCTGGATGTCAGGCCTGCAGCTACCAGGCTGAATGATCGGCTCCGCTGCCTCACCTTCTCCGCGGCTGCTGCGTCTTTGCTCTGCGCTTTGTGCGCCAGAGCCGAGTTAAAGGCGATCTTCACCATGCTGGACCGGAAGCGGCGTGGATCTATGAATATAAACTAGTTTGTTTCTATGGCGGTCTGCAGCTGTTGCCTTGCTTCTCTGCAGCTCAGCCCTGTGACGCACTTTGCAGACCTCAGCTTAATCTGCACCGTTTCCGGTGGAGATAAAGAAGACAAACCAAACGCTGCACAGATTATTTTACATCTCAGAAACATGTAACTCGTAAACACATAATGTTTGCAAAAATCGATTACTGCAGGAAGTTAACAATAACAAACAAATATATATATTTATCTAGATGTTTCGACTTAGAAATAAATGTTAGGGGCTTTGGTGCCATCTGGTGGCCGCAGCATGAAAGCAACATTTGGAAAGACTCCATGAGATGTTCTGCTGTATTATCAGGAACCACCTTTTCTGAGAAAAAGCATTGCTTTTTTCATCAGCTGTAAAGATTTTATCATCAGAGTGACTAGTTAAGAAAACATAAATAACAAATAAACATTGTAGTAATAAATCCATATAATCAATCATGCTTGTGTACAAATTCTCAGTTAGTCTGTTTTGTTTTGTGGTCATTAAAGCCATTAAACGTGATTAAATCTTTGTTTCAGGGGCGCCTCTAGAAATGCTTCATAGGGGGGGCCAGATGGGGCCTCTTAAATTCTTGGGGTGGCACACAGAAACATACTTTCAGGGTTTTATTCTACTGCTGTGGTAAAACAGATCTAAGTAAACACCTACTTGTATCTTTTGGCTTATTGTGTGATTATTAGTGTTATTGAATGCGCACAGACATAGACCAGGTAACATTTTGAGTAGAACAATAGTTGTGTTTAATTTATATTTGAAATAAGTTGCACATTTATTCATTTTTTTTAAACAAAAAACTACTGTCGGTCCAGGAACAGGTGGAACGCCTGCTTTCACTGAGTTCTACTGAGTTCTACTGAGTTCTACTGAGTTCTACTGAGTTCTACCAGGCTTCTTCATCAAAGCTGCTGACTGTCCCTGGTCTGCTGCTGTTTCCTGCTTTTCCTCATCACTGTCCTTCACTAATGCTGCTTTGGGTCCTCATCATGCTGCTTGATCTGTTTCTCTCCTCCATCCCCCTTCTCGCTCTCCTCCTCCTTCTTCTCCTCTCTCTTCTTCTCCTCCTTCTCCTCCTCCTCATTCTTCTCCTCCTCTTCCTCCCCCTCCTCCTTCTTCTTCTCTCTCTTCTCCTCCTAAGAAGAGATGTCTGTGGACTTTCTCTTCATGTCTGGAAATTGACCATCCATCCACAATCACCAGTTCACCCAGTTAGCTACATAACTAAGTCAGAAACACACTAAAAGCTGCTTTAACATTATAATGTTCCAGTTCACATTTCCCCCTTTTCTTTCACAAATAAATGTTTTGACTTATTTACTTACTGTTGGTTTTATACGCTTTCTCACCGTTAAAGCGGGCACGGGCTGAGCCGTAGTTTTCTGAGCGCACAAGCGTCATCTGTACCGGTAGCTGATTTGCACAAGCAAACATCAGGTAGGGGAGGGGGAGAGCAGGAAACTACAGTGTGCCAGAAGGACAGGGAGAGCGGCTGCTTTGCTGGGTGCATAAGGTGAAACGCTAAACCGATACTACTACAATTTAGTAGCTACTACACTGGCCAGTGGGGGGGGGGTGGCAGTAGGGTGGCCAGGGCAGAGCCCAGGGTGGCCGTGGCCACCCCCTGGTGGTGCCCTTGCTTTGTTTAGATCCACTGGACTTGGTTTCCAAGACTTGAAGACGTTTCTCCTTCTCTCCAGGAAGCTTTCTCAATTCAAATGTCTGGATCCGCAGTGAGTTTGAGTCTTTATATAGACAATGCTTTGTATCGCTTGGAAACATGCATCATAGACAGGTTTCAGGTATTACAAGAGACAATCCCCCCCTTAACGGCAATCCCCCCCCTTTAATGACCGACCATCAGCATCATAGACAGGTTTCAGATATTACAGGCTAACAATGGAACCAAACGACCCACTCATCGGTTACCATTTGCATGTTTCTAAGCAAAACAAAGCCTTGTCTACAAACGTCTTCAAATCTTGAAAATCAAGTCCAGTGTCCATATGAACACGGGACTGTCTGTGTTCCGAGCACTGATCTATATTTATTCTCTGGATTGCTGATAGGCCTTTGGTAGTACAGATTGCTTTGAAGTCACCAGCCGCCATATTTGTACTCCCTAGTGAGACCGTTGGTATGATTAACAGAGACTCTTCACTGCATAGTGATTGGTTGAGACACTAGCAGTGGAAGGTGGGTGGAAGGTGGCGTCCATGATGGATGGAAGCTTGGACAGCACCCTCCCCTCAGCCACTGAGTCCAGAGTGCAGCCTAGGACAGAAACGGCCTTCCTCACCAGTTTGTTCAGTTTCTTTCTGTTCCGCTCTGCGCTGCCAGAGGCAGACAACAGCGTAGAGGAGGGCTGATGCCACCAAGGTTTGAAGCAGGGGCCTGCTCACTGCAAAGGACCTCAGCCTCCTCAGGAGGTGGAGGGAGGCGGCTCTGGCCGTTCTTCTACAGGGCGTCGCTGTTACCAGTCCAGTTTATTATTGACCTGAACACCCAGGGATTTCAAACTCTCCACAGGTTCTATCTCCTGCCCTGGATGTTCACGGGGGGAGTGAGGTGGGGGTCTTCTCCTGAAGTCCATCACCATCTCCTTGGTCTTACTGCTGTTCAGACACAGGTGGTTCTTCGCACACCAGTCCACAAAGTTCACGATGACCGATCGATCCTCCAGCTTAGAAACTCAGTCTACGATGGACGAGTCATCTGAAAACTTCTGGAGATGGCAGTTATCTGTTTTGTAGGTGAAGTCTGAGGTGTAATGGGTGAAGAATGGAGACATGCCCTAGTGTGCCCCGGTGCTGCAGACTGCCACCTGTGGCTGACAGCCGTGCAGCCGCACTTACTGAGGGGGTTCAGTGAGGTAGTTGATGGTACAGGCAGCCAGATGTCTTTCCACTCCAGCGTCCCCCAGCTTCCCCCTCAGCACCTCTGCTCTGACGGTGTTTATAGCACTGGAAAAGAACACGACCTCTCACGGCGCTCCAGGTAGGTGAGCGCCGGCTACAGCAGGTAGACAATGGCCTCCTCCACTCCGATGTCAGGTCCATAAGCAAACTGCTGCGGGTCCAGGATGGGGCTCACCACTGTGTGCAGGTGGGCTAGGATGAGGTGCTCCATGGTCTTCATCAGGTGGGAGGTCAGAGTGACTGGTCTACTGCGGGCCAGTTCCTTGGCTTGCGGTGGTTTGGGAACCAGTACCACACGGGAGGTCTACAAGAGAGTGAGGACCACCCCCAGGCTCAGAATCCGGTTGTAGATGTAGCTGACAACCTCTCAGAGCTCATCAGCACAGTTCCTCTGCAGCCTTGGAGGAATCCCATCCAATCCAGAGGCTTTCCTCTGTTTCAGTCCCACCAGCTGGCCTCTCACCTCCATTAAAGTGAGTGTGAGGGGGGAGGGAGGCAGGACAGAGGGTGTGAGGGGGTGGGGCGTTGGTGAGAGTGGTGGAGGAGGGGAGCATAGGTCTCTGGTGGCCTGCGGGTTGGAGAAGTTGGAGACGTGTAGAGTTGAAAACATGGAGGGGGCTGGTGTGAGGGAAGTCAAACCGGGTGAAAAATCAGTTTAACTTGTCTACAAACTTGACGTCACTGTCTGCAGCCCTGCTGGTCCTCTGCCCACAGCCAGAGATGTTCTTGAGACCTCCCCACACATCTGACATTGTCTCCCACAGTCCTTCTTTGCCGCCCTGAACCTGCATTGGAGCTCTGGCTGAACTCTACGCTGCTCCCCTTTGTCCCCTGAGTTGAAAGCCCTTTTTTTCCGGACCAGAGACTCTCTGGTCTAAAATAGAGCGGGTCGATCACAGGAGGGTTACCCATTATTTCTTTACCCGTAACAGTCAAGACTGCAGCAACAATGGACTAATGTTGTAGTAATGCACTTTGTCCAGAATAAGCTGGTATATCTTAAAAATTTAGAGTAGAATAGAATAGAATAGAATAGAATAGAATAGAACAGAATAGAATAGAATAGAATAGAATAGGAAAGGCCTTTATTGTCTAGCAATGGGGAAATTGTGGTGTTACAGATTTCAATTACTGGCTGCAAAAGAAACTTTTCTTTTTCTGTGAAAAAAAATAAAAGTTTTTACTTCAAATTTGTTATCTGATTGGTTGTTTCTGCTGACTCTGTTAGTCCCACCTTTAAACTAAGGTTCATATGCTATTTAGCTGCAGCTAAGGGAATAACTGATTTGTGGTTTAAGATAACCAGAAATTGTAGCAGTATCCCTGACATTTCGGCCGGTGAGAGTACATTGCACTGATTAAGGTATTCTGTCCATGCTGTGCAAGTTAAAGCACTGGTCTAAATGCAAACCCAAAGACACACAAACGATTCAACCTTACTCCGGTAATGTAATAAGAATAAGGTTTTCAGTTTATAATGTTGCTTATTCACCTATAAACATCCCCTCTTGTAACTCTGTCTGCCTGCCAGACTGTGTGGCTGCTCACACTGACACAAGGCACACAACACTCCATCTGCTGTGTGGAGGAGCAGGCCAGCGCCAAGGCCATACAGTACGTCTGACACCATCAGTCCTTCCTCTGTCTGGGGGCGGCGGTGGTCCTCTGCTTCCTCTAATTTTACTCAGGGTTAAACATTATGAGTAAATAAACACTGTACCAGTGCAACTGCAACATTTGCCTCTCCTGGTCTCAAAAAAACACACTCATAATCTCATTCCATTCTGTGACAGTTTCCTCTGTAAAACAGACAGATTGAACCGGTAATCATCACTGAAAGCTACATAAACAGAGCAGCTGATTTCTGTACTAACCCCCCTTTGTGCTTCCCCTCTAACTCTGGAAAAAATAACCCTAAATGATCCTGAAGGCTTGTTTATGGACTTGTCTTACACCGTGTTTAATCTGAGAACTTGCCCACACATGCATGCAGAGGTTCAAGCACATAGCACACAGGCTGGAATTGAAAAGGGGTGTTAGCATTAGCAGTCATAACTAAACTGATAAAGAAAATGCAGAGATTTATTAAATATGCTTCTCAGCACCTGTTAAAAAAGGTACAGGTAGACTTAGAAAAAAAAAACAAGTGGAGGGTGAAATGGAGTGATTGTTGAAGAAATGGTTTTGGTGACTGAGGAAAAGAAATTGCTTGGAGAAAGAGCGCAATCTGCAACATATGATGCATGAGTGAATTTTCCAAGAGCCTAATTAATGGCAGATTAAACCTGCCATCTGCGCACTTTACATGTTAAACTTCCTTACATGCCTGTAAGGTAGAAATTCTGTGTTTTTCCAGCCAGAATGACAAGAATTGTATACATGCACACCATTTTTTTACTCAGACACAAAGACGCAACGGTCCTCATGGTGGAAACAGGATGTAGTCTGAATGATGGATAAATGTTCACTAACTGCAAAATGAAATGCAAAGACCAAAATCACATTTAAAAATCCTAACCTAAGCAATAACAAAACATGAACACATTTTTATGTTTTTAATTTCAGTATAAGTGGGAATTTTCTGATAAATTTGAGATATTTCAGATATGAGTATTTACCAGTATCGATTAGGGCTGTGTTAACACAATTTCTATTTCCAATTCTGTTCCTGTATTGCTCAGTATGTTGCATGACCACACAGGTAATGTTAAAACATTTAGGCCCCCACCACTAGGCCATCACCACTAGGCCACAACTAGGCCACAACCACTAGGCCACCACCATTAGGCCATCACCGCTAGGCCACCACCATTAGGCCACCACCA
>NW_015151049.1:270285-273169 GCF_000732505.1 Cyprinodon variegatus
ATGTAAGGATCTATCACTGTGCCTGGGTTGTAAAATCTCACTTTCCCCCTCAGTTTGCTTGCTGAGCTACTTTGAGGAAAGCTCTCTTGGAAAAAAATCAGTTTGCATGGCCTTCACTGCATTATCTATCGCAAAGAAAACTATCCTCATGAATTGGAAGAGTAAGGATAAACTCAACATCAATCAGTACAGAGATCTGTTGTTGGATCATATTAATCTTGAGACAGCATCTGCATCCCCAACAGACCGATCTCTCTGGGCTCCCTTGATCGGCTCCATCACTTAGTGTAGGGGTGGGTTTTGGGGTGCGTCCTACAGGACGCGGGGGCTGGTTCGGGGGTCCTTGGGTACTGGGGGGCTCCGGAGGGCTCTCGGAGTGGGGCGGAGTGGGGCAATGATCTTGTCTGGATGTCTATCGTCTTTTATGTGGTGAGTGGGATGAGGACATTAGAAGGGCTTCGGTTCTGGCTCCCTTTCTCGGTCCTGGTCCATGCCGTCCCCTGGTGTGGGCTTCTTCCAGGGTGGGGATTTTGCATGTTGCGAGCGGGCTGGCCAGGGTTCTCTCCTTTTTAATTCTTTTTTTTTTTTGGGATGGACAGGATGGGAAGGGGAGGTTGGCAGTGTCGGCCATGTTGGCCGGCTGGCTTGTGGGCCCTGCCGCAGGACCCTGGTTCCCGGGCTATGGTGGTTCGACTGGTGGGGCCCCCCTCTCCGGGGGGCTCTCGGGGAAGGGAGTGCCAATTGGAGCGGGGAAGCTGGCTCCCTGGGAGTGCAATAAGCACCCCAGTCCTTTACTCCCTGTCCCCGAAATCCTCCCTCTGCCTGCTCCATCACACTGCCACACATGTAGGTTTTTGGGGAGGGGGTCATTACTGGAGGGTCCCACCTTCTGATGATGTGCCCAACCCCAATTTTATTTTGCAATTTAGACACTTGCATCTACAACATTTTCACAACGCACATCTATGTAGGGCATTGTCGGGGGGTGGAAGTTAAGGGCACCGGGGGGGTGCTTATTTAATGGACCTCACAACGGTCGGCTCCCCCACCCCCTCTCGCATTTAGACATTAAGGGTTCTGGGTTGTTGATTGGGGGGGTGCGCTGGCACCGCCTGTCTTCCGGAGGGGGGATGGACTGTGCCTGACACCCCCTTTTGGTACTCCCAGTTTTATTTACACCTGAGCAACACGCAACAACACCACATTTGAGCAGGCGCAGGGAAGATCGGGTCTTCTCACACCCCATGCTCCGGCTGCCACCCGAAGTCTGGGGCCTGGAGGAAGCCCCCCGCCTTGTCCATGGTCCTTGCTGGGGCCTGGGTGGCCTGCCGGTGCTGGGGCTGTCACTTCTGCTCTCCTCCTAGTGCCCCCACTCAGAGAGTGAGTGGGGGCACTAGGATGGGAAGGCATGATTGAGACTGTGAGTTGTTTTTTATTCTTTTTTTCTTTTTTCTTTCCGAGGTTGGGGTCTGAACTGCTCCCTCTCCCAAGCACATCTCAAGTCTCCGCCAAGTGCGGAGCCCATTCCCCCATCCTCCTCTCACCTCTGCTGGCTGGCACCTTTGCACTGGTCAAGCTCGGCGTTTGGGGGTGGATGCCCCCACTAGGCCACAAGGCCACCACCATTAGGCCATCACCGCTAGGCAACTACCACTAGGCCACCACCACTAGGCCACAACCACTAGGCCACCACCACTAGGCTACCACTAGGCCACCACCATTAGGCCACCACCATTAGGCCACCACCACTAGGCCACCACTATTAGGCCACCACTACTAGGCCACCACCCCTAGGCCACACAACTAGGCCAGCACTAGGCCACCACCATTAGGCCAGCATAACAAGGCCACCACCACTAGGCCACCACTAGGTTGTTATTAGGCCACCTCTAGGCCATCACCACTATGCCACCACTAGGCCACAGCTGCTAGGCCACCACCATTAGGCCCCCACCACTAGGCCATCACCACTAGGCCACAACTAGGCCACAACCAATAGGCCACCACCACTAGGCCACAACCACTAGGCCACCACCATTAGGCCATCACCGCTAGGCCACCACCATTAGGCCACCACCATTAGGCCACCACTACTAGGCCACCACCCCTAGGCCACACAGCTAGGCCACCACTAGGCCACCACCATTAGGCCACCATCACTAGAACACCACCATTAGGCCAGCACAACAAGGCCACCACCACTAGGCCACCACCATTAGGCCACCACTACTAGGCCACCACCCCTAGGCCACACAACTAGGCCACCACTAGGCCACCACCATTAGGCCACCATCACTAGAACACCACCATTAGGCCAGCACAACAATGCCACCACCACTAGGCCACGATCAGGCCACCACCACTAGCCACCACCCCTAGGCCACCACCACTAGGCCACCACCCCTAGGCCACCATTAGGCCAGCACTACGGCCACCACCATTAGGCCTCCCCATTAGGCCAGCACAACAAGGCCACCACCACTAGGCCTCCCCATTAGGCCAGCACAACAAGGCCACCACCATCAGGCTACCACTACTAGGCCACCACCCCTAGGCCACACAACTAGGCCACCACCACTAGGCCACCACTACGGCCACCACCATTAGGCCTCCCCATTAAGCCAGCACAACAAGGCCACGACCACTAGGCCACCACCATCAGGCCACCACCACAAGGCCACCAGCACTAGGCCACCACCATCAGGCCACCACCACAAGGCCACCACCACTAGGCCACTAGTGGCTGATTCTGTTGGCTGATTCTGGGGAGGCCCAGGGTGCAGACCAGGAAGCAGAGTTGTAGTTTAACACACATCTCTGCAGCTTCTCTACTGGTACCCACTCTTTACTCCATCCAGACAGTGTCTTGCCCACGACCAAAATC
>NW_015151049.1:273337-275588 GCF_000732505.1 Cyprinodon variegatus
TCCATGTCCTAGATCGGAGTCCTGGCTGCTCACTAGGGTTTCTACATCGGGGACGCTCTGGATGGCTCAGGGTCGCTTCTCGTTGACTGATCCTGCCTTAGATTGAGAGGATGGACTTAACTGTTTAACCAGGTAAAAGATCCACTCTAATAATCATCTTCTGTTCATTTTTGATTTTGATTTGATTGTGGTCACTTACCTGTGTTTCTCCGTAAACCAGAGTGTCAGTGATTGGGCGGTGCCCCGCCCCCCTCCTGCAGTTTTGTCTGCAGATCCTCAGCTGCCCACTTCAGTTTGGTTCTGTTTATTTTTATTTTAATAAACGTTTTGAACTTTACTACTGGCTGTCTCACCTTGAATACTGGGGTCCATGTGTCCCGTTTCATGACATTCCCATGTTCATGCTGACAAAATTATTTCTGAGAATCATGTATCATTTCTTTCGCATTTGCAACAGTACATTACCCTACTTTTGCCTGTCTTATGGATTACAATACATTACATATTTTTATCCTTTAAGTATTTTGTGGATGTCTACACTGCAGAGCTTATAAATAGTGAAGAAATTGACTCTTGTGTATTACCTCACCGACTGAGGTGCCAACAAATATAAAAGCACTCGCACATACAAAGAAAAATATCCAAGATTTTTAATCAGCTTCAATCCCAGACAATAAAAACCGCAGGTGAGAACTCACTGGCTCTTCTTAGGCTCCCTCACCAAACATACAAGCTATCAGCTGGCCACACTTGATTTTCTTTGCTCCATAACGTCACTGACATGTCTTCATGTGGATCCGTCATAATCAACATTCGCCTCAAGTGGGAGAACGATTAGCAGTCAAAGAGAGCGATGAGCTGCAGAGAAAGATGGAAAAACAAAAAGAGATCTCTGGGGCGGACATGTCTATAAGATCTGTGATGCTGAGTTCCTTTTCAGATCCTCCACTCACTAAATCAGACTTCATCACTCTTCTAGGCTCCTTACCCCACCACACATTCACTTTGAGCAATCACATATGGCTCTAAGACAGGGGTGACAAATGAATCTGTTTTGGGAGTATCATGCTTCCAAAGCTACCTTCACTGCTTCAAAGCACTGGCTATCTTGTGGCGTTCATCCTTTCAGTATGGTTTACCTCAGGGAAATCTGATAATTATAAACTGATGAGGATTGGTTAGACTCTTTCATGTGCAAAAAAATAAAAAAGCTTACGCTGCAGCGGCTATTTCTTGGTTTATATCTTGAGATCTATAGCCCATAATTTAGACCATCAGAAGACATGAGGTTTTGCGATATTATAGAGGCTTGCTGGAAGATCTTCCAACAGAAGCTGCATTATTTTATATAATCTATGTTTATCCTCTGGTTTGGTATAACAGTAGTTTTTATTTTATGGTGAGCTTAAAAACATTACAGGCTCTTTTTGATGCTTTAATACTTCAGACCACTGCTTATTAAAAGATTCACATAGTTTTTTTTTGGTCTGTATCAGCTCGCCAAAACACTCACAACAACACAGTATCAAACGGTAAACCAAGTAATTCTAGAACCAAATGAACAAGTTCATGCCACTTATTTGTCATCTGCCACACAGCCCATACTCCTTATATGTTTTGGAAACATATCATTCAAACCATACAAATAAAGAAATTCTGTCAAAACCAAGATATAGCAATACAACCAATAAACTAAGTTTTGGTCCTAATGTTTCTGTTTGATTATTAACATTGTTCCCTTTTTTATCCAATAAACAAAGAACCAAATAAATCTTGGGCAAAATAAACCTAGCAGAGCTTTTACAAAAATAATTTTAAATTAACAAAAACCACAATAATATTCTAAGAAATTGATAAACTAAATCTCAACAACTAGAGGACATTACCATCAGGCAAATTAAAAAAAACTCAAAATAGAGAGAAACCCCCAAAACCTTTGGGTTGTTCAGTAAGGCAACTTTAAATCACTTCTTGAGCCACATTTCCCTTCTGATACTGTCCTTATTCTTGAGAATAAACTGTGTAGATTGGGCCTTAACCCTCTTTGTAATGTCTGTAAAATGTAGCTGATGTAGTTGGACTTAGTTATTAGTTACAATGGTACAGGCTGATAAATGTTAAAATGGCTCAGAATAGGAACCATGATCCTGATGGAATAAAAGAAGATGGATGGATGGATGGATGGATGGATGGATGGATGGATGGATGGATGTATGGATGTTGGATCCGTCCATAACTTGTCAAGTTATTT